>NC_048304.1:97953378-98180282 GCF_013100865.1 Trachemys scripta elegans | reverse complement strand
TGGGGGCAGTGGGAAGCCACGGCCAGCACATCCCTCGCCCGTGCTGCTTCCCGCCGCCCCCGTTGGCCCGGGACGGTGAACCGCGGCCAGTGGGGGCCGCGATCGGCTGAACCTGCCGCAGGTAAATTAGCGGGCCGGGGCAGTTTGAGTGCTTACCCTGGCGAGCCGCGTGCCGAACGTTGCCAACCCCTGTGCTAAACTGTCTGTTCCACCTTCTATTTAGCTGGGACACTGAGCACCTTTCTCAGACCCGAAGAAAAGCTCTGTGTAACCTCGAAAGTTTGTCTCTCTCACCAACAGAAGTTGGTCAAATAAAAGATATTATCTCACCCACCTTGTCTCCCTTGTAGGTATAAACAGGGGAATATTGAGTAGGAATAAAGAGGCTGTATTATCTCTGTATTTGGAACTGGTATGACTGCTACTGAAATACTGTGTACAGTTCTGGTGTCCACAATTAACAAAGGATGGTGATAAATTGGAGAGGGTTCAGAGAAGAGCTACAATAATAATTAAAGGATTGGAAAACATGCCATATAGCGATAGACTTAAAGAGCTCAATTTGTTTATCATAACAAAGAGAAGATTAAGGGGTGACTTAGATCACAGTCTACATGTATCTAGTTGGGGAACAGAAATTTGATATTATTCGTTCTAGCAGAGAAAGATATAACAAGATCCAATGACTAGAAGTTGAAGCTGGACAAATTCAGCCTGGAAATAAAGATGCAATTTTTAACAGTTAGGATAATTAACTATTGGAAAAACATTCTACATCACAGGCAATTTTAAAATTAAGATTATATGTTATACTAAAAGATATGCTGTACTTTGAACAAGAACTAATTCAGGGAAGTCTTATGCTTTTTTCCATTGATTCTAATGGAAGCTTTGCCCATGCAGGTTAAGTACTGCAGGACAACATTTTAGGAATGGGAAAAAGCTATCAAGACAAACAAAATTATCTTTTTATTTTTTTTCCATTATTTTAGTTACATCTTCCTGCTTGTTCATAATTTTAGGACATAGCATGGTCATGTTTTCTGCCATTGTAGAGTTTTATCAAACACAAATACAGTAACTGGATTGATTAATCCATGGAACAATGATACTGACTCAATGGATTTACATGAGGGTAAATTTATTCTTTGGTTGAACCAACTCTAAAAACATCATATTGCTGACCTTATGGAAACTGCTTGTATGTCAGTTGTATTTAGGCTACTATAAACAGAACAGTCCGTAATATTTTTCTGGTGAGATTACATATTTTATTTTAAATGAAGAAATAGAGGGAAAAGAAAACAAATGGAAGCGTGGACAAGAGGAAGGAGGAATATACCCAATATCAAACAAACTGCTGCAAATACCAGTTAAAAAACTGATCAAGTGAAAACACTGTAACATCTCAAAGAAAGATGAATTTAAATATGCATTATTGGGTATCTAGCTGGGCATATACTTCCAGAAACAATGCTCTTTCCTCTTCAAATACGATGGACAAGATACATCAATAGAGGCCAGTGCAACCTAGGTTGCAGTCCTCTGGGCTAGTAAATACAACTGGAGTAAGACAGCAGTTATTATAATTATGTATTTGTATTACTGTAATGTCTAGGAGCTTTTTGTCATGGACCAGACCCATTGTGCTTGGTGCTGTACAAACACAGAACAAAAAGATGGTCTTTGCCCCAAGGAGTTAACAATCTAAGCGGTGGCCAATCAATACATAACCTCTATTCTGCCAGGCACATGCCCCAAAAGTGAGTAGGTCTGGCTCAGGAGTGGGTAGGGCCAGACTTATCAGACAAGGACCTGATTTAGCAAGATTCCCAGGCAGCCTCTGCCAGCAGATTTTATAGTTGCCCTTCCTCATGGGTGAATCCTTTCTTTGCTAAAGCTACTTCTCCATGCACAAATAGGCAAAATTTGGGACTGTGGGGTAAATGTGGTTTTATAACTTTCCCCTTTGCATAATGTAAAATAGGGTCTAACCCTCAGCTGTTGTAAATCAGAATAACTCCAATGAAGTCAATCGATGTATGTTTATTTACATCAGCTGAAGATCAGGGCAAGGTTTCAAGACTTGCAAAGTAATTTATAACAATCTCAATCCAGAAAACACCACTGTTTCTGCTATTAGATGCATAAATAGCTTCCCTTTGTGGATGCATTTGAGTGCAGACATTAACTTTACAGCTGCAGACATAATAAGATGTAGCCCCACTCTCTGCATTTCTTTAAAAATCGTCCTGAATATTCTCTCTGTGAAGTATATTGCTGTTTTCACACCAGGGATGCATGGTAGGGAATGACATTATCAACAAACCCTTCTAGAAATTCATCATAAATATAATTATGTCAAACTCATTCATATTTCTTCCTTGATGCTTCTTCATATTGATATAAATGGTGGTGTTTTATTTAACAATAACTCAATTAGTAAGGTTGATTTTTACCTGAGATGTTTAGTAGAACTACATTTTGGCTCTCAGTGGAAGGTTCCCCTTTGTGCTTGAGTGTTTTTTATCAATCTTCCCCTTGTCCCTTTGATCTCGTCCTCTTTTTTGTCCTTCCGAGGTGGAAGCATCCATTCTGAGTTGCGAATACAAAAAAAAAAAATTCTGGAATGTAGAGTCCTCTTCACTTAACAATCATTTGAAGGGATTCAGAGACTGTAATCTGTTATTCTGTTTAGAATACTACTTTGCTGTTCCTTCTGTGGGTTATTATACCAATCCCAGAGAAAAATTTGGGGCTTCCCCATAGACTTCATTATCTCTTCCCTTCTCCCCACCCCAATTCCTTTTTTATTTTTATTTTTCTCTACACGATAGACTCATGGAAATTAGAGATAAAAAAGCCCTGTTATAGTGTATACTTTGCTCCCTGCCAACAGTTTCCTATAGGGTATTGTCAAGTGCTTTTCCCAGTGAGGTTTCCATGTCTCTTAGGAAATAGGTCCACGTTTTGGTTCCAAACTTCTGTTTTTAATCGGATTACGTGTTTTACTTCATCTTTTTCACTTAATTCTTTACACAACATGTTTCTTAGTAACGGTAAGTCCAAGAACATTTGCGCAGCTCTTTTCCCCAATTGCCATATGTTTTGATTTAACAAAAGTAAAAGCCACAGTTGAATGTTCTTACACTCTCAATCCTCTTGAGAAAACTGTTCTCAGAAGAGATGAACTGTGACAAGTCAAATTTAAGGCCCCTCTTTGTTTGGCCTTATGTCAATGTATCTTGTATTTATGGTCCCCTATACTGATTAGTGGATGAACCCTTGGTCCAGTCCCCTTCAGTCTTAAGGAGGATGAGCATTCCAGTGGTTGCAGAAAATCTAGGAGGAGAATGGATGTTATTATTTTGCTGAGTCATTGTCCCTCAGTAAGACCCAAGACTCCTTCTGCCTCCATACCGCAGCAGATAGAAAACAAGTTCTGCAGCATTTCTTTGTAAACCAGGTACTGCATCTAGAATGAGTTTCCCTGGGTTAATAATTTGCTGTTTTATTTCCAGACTAACCTTCTTACCGCACAAGACGGTTAAGCTTTAATGTCACTATTTTTCATATTCTACTTTAGATAATGAAAAGCAAAGTCATGCTTGTGATCGTTCTCAGGGTACCCAGGTCTGCGAGTCACTTTTGTTACCCCTTCCTCCAGACTGAGGGAGTCTTGCTTGTCATAACGGAATGTTAGCTCCCTAACACCAGTAGCCTTTCAGCCACTCAAGCCCTCTCCTCCAGACTATGCCAGTACTGTCATTGCCTGACAAGTTAACAAGAGGTGCACTCCAGTCCCTGACACCCTTGAATTGTTCCCCTATGATATCTAGCTGCTGCACTGGCTACTCACAGAAATCCCAGCTCCTCTGCCTCCAAAGGAGCAGTGTATCCCAGTTTACCAGTTTTACCTTAAAACCACGGCTCCGGTATAAGCACACAGCAATTGTAATGAAACAAAAGAAGGAATAGAGATTCCCTTAGAAACAAGAGAGAGTGATGGAAACAAACGCTTACAATACAAAACAAAAATAATAAAATGCAAACTAGGGCCTGTACTTATTAATAGTTAACTTTCCTACCTAATAAAGTAGGGTTTCTCTCCAAAGTTCAGTCCATTGTAGAGCTGGCAGGCTTCATAGGAGCTAGGATCCAATCTTCCTTGAAAAACACTTTGCTCAACAAAATAGCTCCTCAGTAAACGAATCCAGAGTGCTCTGTAATACTGAGACAGTCTTATCTTTTTTCATAGGCAGGGTGATCACTCTCTATTATAATGGTTCTTTTTTAAAAAAACAACAACCCTCCAATAGGTTTAAATTGTTTGCAGTTGTCTTTGGTGGTTTTCCATTAACCATGAGGCAGCAACTCCTCCTGCACAACAAGCCATCACCAAGGAGCATCACTCCTTGGTGATTCCTTTTAACCTTAAGGCCATAAGGCAGTGGTGGGTAAACTACAGCCCGTGGGCCGGATCTGGCCTGTGGATTGCCACTCCCATGGTGCCGTGGGCCCGCGCCGCTCCTGGAAGTGGCCGGCACCACACCTCTGTGGCCCCTGGGAGGAGTGGGGGGGGGACTGCCCCCTGCAGCTCCCATTGGCTGTGTCTGGCTTGACTCCTCAGATTATAAATCAGTTAGACAGCTGATGATAAACTAACCCCACTGATGAAGTGGGCTGTAGCCCACAAAAGCTTATGCTCAGATACATTTGTTAGTCTCTAAGGTGCCACAAGTACTCCTGTTCTTTTAACCCCGCCTTGAATGCCTAATGATCATGTACCCTGAAACTTACCACCTTATTAAAACCCCGGGACAATGAGTAAGCATTGCAGAACATCCAAAAATTGCACAATTTCAGGCTATTGAAGACTCAGGTGGGCAATGACAGAATGGAGCATCCCTTATGGAAGTGGCCTGCCCACCAGAGAGCTGGTACCTTAAGCTCCTCCATTAAATACAACTGAGACATCATAGCACAAGGAGACAAGTGCTCTCTAAAAGAGGCAGGTCCCAAACCTTTTGCATTGTTGTAACTAAAATCAACATCCTAAACTACACCCAGAAACTAACAGGCAGCCAGTATAGAGCCAGAGTACAGGTATAATGTATTCTAGAGCAGAAACTTTACTTAACAGGCAGGGAGCCACATTCTGCATTAGCTTGAGTTTACCAATGGTCTGATGGTACAGGACCAGGTAGAGAGCATTCCAGAGTGTAACTTTAATTTGGAAAGGCAAAGATAATTGTAGTGAGGTCTACATCCAAAAGAAAGGGTCACACCAGTCTCAACAAGCAAAGATGGAAAAAAGGCAGTCTTGAGCGCATTTGCTAATTGATCTTCTAGCAGAGCTCCAAGTTGTGAACTTGTATTAATCTTGACATGAAAGTAGTGCCCTGATTGTTCAGCATCACACTGGGAATGCCTACCTGAGCGAACATTTTTAGCAACTCATTAGCAACTACCTGGGCTGACATTGACCATGGGGAAATGGTTCCAGGGTAACAGGTGGCACAATCCACAATGTCGATAACATTGTAGCTCCCCATAAGTAGCTATGTCCTTCTGTGTCATTTCACCAATTATGCTTCATGGTCCGTAGGACCCCTGGAGTGGCTAAAGGCAGTGGTGTCTGGGAGTCTGACCTTTGCCAGGGGTATCTCCAGAGGGTCCGAGCCACATTGGGTAGCAGTGGATCTATGGGACCATCTTCCAATGCCCTTGCATGTCATCAGAGCTCAATTCCAGGCAAGGTGACATTCCTTTTGTGTTTTCCAGGATAGACTGGTAGGGCCAAAGAGCTCAGGTAGGTAAAAGGGAGTGAGGGACCTGCCACTCCCGAATTACCGCACGTGCCGCCCCTCTCCCTTGGCCGCCCCAAACACCTGCTTGTTAAGCTGGTGCTTGGAGCCGGCCTTGCTGGTAATGGGTTAGGATCGGAAACCCCCATGGATACATCTTATCAGCAACATTCCCCCAGTCCTTGAGAAGTCAGCACCCAGTAGTTGCTCATGTATAAGTGTTTGGCCACAGCCAGAGTCAACCAGGCCCTGGAGTTCCATTGACCATAATGGGGAAAACTAGAGTACTGGCCTTTCCAAGGAATGCTGCTGTTCTGGAGGAGCAGGGTACAGAATAGTCACATTCCATACTAGGGCAGGAGTGGTGGCTCTGGTCCTCCTGCCTGCAGGTGAAGCAGATCAGGCCTCTTCTTGGCCCTAGGGTTGTACTAGCCCCCACCTGGTCAGTATTGGTTTTCAGCAGGGCAGCAGTTTCTGCTTCTGCAGCCCCCTTTCTCTCACAGACCCTTTCGATCCCCACCCAACTAAACTTCTTGGGGACTGATGCCCCAGAGGGGGGTCTGGCCTTAGGTGGGGAACTTCTACAGTTGTCATGACCGAGTCATGGGCAGTCAGACCTAGTAGTCAGAACCAGAGTCCACAGTCATGAGACAAGAGTTGGCTGCATCAGGACACTGGGAGGTCAGAAGCAGGAGACAACTTGAGAGCAGAACCACAAGTTGGGAACCAGAGTCAGGATAGCAGGGATCAGAGGCAGGAGACAAACTGGAGGTCAAGAACCACAGTCAGATGCCAGCTGGGTCAGAAGGCAGGAAATCAAGCCAGGGAAGCAGGAGTGGGTAGCGGGAATGGGTAGCAGGAGTGGCATGCAGTTCAGAGCAGGGCGGAGCCCAGTTGTTCAGACAGCATTTTGTCACTGCTGCTGGCTTAAGTAAGGTCAGAGGGCCAATCAGCCGCTCCGAGACTCTGGCCCTGAGGTCCAATTGACGGAGTCCCACATTGGGGGTGGGCGTTGTGGGTCCCAGGTAAGCTATTGCCAGCAGGCTGCCAAGGAGGTGGGTTGGAACATGGCTGCTCCTATTAATCTTGAGAGCCTAGGTTCAAGACCCTTGGGTCATGACACCAGTCCACAGAATGGCCTTCCCATGGCCATCTACGCCCCCCCTCAACATTGTCCCTACTTCTGTGAATCCAAAGCCTGGCAGGGGAAGGCCAACAGACCCACTTCTCCTGGTTCAGGGTGGGAGGTTGCCCTATAGTCTAGTTCAACCTCCAAGATGTTCTTGACCAAACATACTGCGGTCTCTCAGTTGTCTGTCTGGTGTCGGTAAACACCAGAACTGTTCAAATGCCACTAGTTCAATGATTTACCCTCAGGACTTGGATTCTGGCCTCAGTCACCAGCAGCAAGAGTCCCAGAGGTATTGCAACACAGTGTAAGTGTTTTGGTCCAGAACAGTCAGCAGTAACTCTTTTTTGTAAGGGCTGGGTAGTCCAAAATAGCAGCCTTAAGGGATCAATAATCCTCACCAGAGGTGCAGTCTAGTGACCCTATATGCTGCCTGAGACTCCCTGGTCAGATAGGGGACCAGCTTGAATGCCCTCTGCTCCTGGAGCCACTGGCGCATCAGGGCAAGTCACTCAAATGTCTCCAGGTACACCTCCAGGCCCATCTTGGTCAGGCACCCTCTCCCACCCAGGATCACCGGGGCAACCTCTGCTACTTGGGCTCGAGAGGGTTCCTGGTTTACTAGGCGGAGGAGGATCTGCTGCTGCTGCTCCACAGCCATTTCAAAAGGACTCTTTCAAAATGAGCATTACAAAAGCTCTTCCATCCTGGCATAGCTGACTCTCAGTCTTAGGCCCGATCTCCATCACATGTGGGCTGGTGCACTGATTTCCCACCCCAAAAAAATAAAACAGTCAGACAACTATCAGTCAGCTGGGGACCCTTTTCTGGGAAATTACAGAACAAAAACTGCAGTAGCAAAACAAAGGCAGCAACTACAATCAACAAACTCCACAGACATACAGACCTAAGGGCAGGGCTCCAGCTCACAATCAGCTGCCCTGCCCCCTGCCTCCCAGGTAGCCTTTCCCCTGCTTCCTTGAGTAAATCAGGGTTAGTTAGCTGCTGCCTTAACCCTTTAGGGTCTGGGCTAGGGAATGTCCTTGTACCCTGCCTCAGGAAGGTTCAACACATCCAGTGTTCCCTCTAATTTTCCCCTCCCATGTGAGGAATGGAGTTTGTTATGTGCACCAACACATCACCTTCATATCGGTGCACATAACTGACCCTGCCAGCAGGTAGGGGATCCTGGGGGACAACTACTGCACTGGTGGGGTGCAAAATAAACTTTATTAAGAAAATGCAAAAAGAGGGAAAATTCAATAGTGAGGGGTACGGGGTTTGTTAAGGTAGACAATTGGGGAGGGGTTTCTTTTAGTAAATAGGATAGGGGGTTTCAATAGTGGGGTACAATACAGTGGGGTCCAGTACAGATGGTAACCAATTAACACTGAAGTATAAATGTAACAGGTAGCTAACAGTTCCTATGTAAAGGGTGTGTCACAGCAGCATTTAACCAACTAACAGTTATGGGTAAAATGTGTTAAATAACCAACAACTCTAGGTAAAAATATGTCACAGTGGTGTAAATGTAAAATGTGAGGTGTGTTAGAGAGAAAAAGGGTAACCAATGGGGTTTTATGCTAGACTTCAGTAATACCATTGAGGTTTGGCAGCAGCAGGAGTGGGGTGAGCACGCGAGGGAAGGGATTAAAAGAGAGAGAGAGAGAGAGAGAGAGAGAGAAAGGCAGTGGTAGAGGAGTGAGGTTGGGGGATGGGGCAAGAGGAGCACGTGGTGGAGCAGAGACCAAAGGCAGAGGCGCTGCGGAGGGAGATTTAAACCCAGGGAGACACAGAGAACAGACAGGATGCAAGTTTAAACAGCAGAGAGACTGCAACGAGTGACTGGGGAGCTCAGGGGGAGACATGGGCAAGCTCGGGGGGAGGGGGGGGTTAGGGCAGCGGGAAGACAGACTTAACCACAATTATACAGAACACAGTAAAATCTTATCTATGATCTAACTTAACCAAGACTACACAAATTAGCAAGTAACAGAACACAATGCAACAATTTTTTTAAAAAACAGGAGTACTTGTGGCACCTTAGAGACTAACAAATTATTGTGGATACAGACTAACACGGCTGCTACTCTGAAACCTGTCCATTTTTTAAAACCTAACTTACAGAGCACAATACAAACAATTCTTTAAACCTAACTTAACCACAGCTATGCAAAATGAAATTACAACTTATCTAGACTAAGAATCTGATTCTAATAGGTGCACCTTACACTATGCCGCTTCTTTGATCGGGAGGGTAAGCAGTTCCGGAGGGCAGAGTGGTGTGTGCCCAGGGTACAGCCCCGGGAGGGGGGGTTAACTAGTGGCTGCACAGTGGGGTGGCTGCAAGCCGGCAGCCCAGGTTACAGTCCAGGAAGGCACAGCCTAGCAGCGGCACAGGCTTATTTCCAGCAGCAAAGGCGCTGCGGAGCAAGAAACAGGTTACAGATACAGACCAAGGAGTTAGCTTGGGTCTGTCTGCTGGGGAAACAAGGCCAGCAGCTAGGACAAGGGGAGTTTGCAAGAGGGAGTTCTTACCAATCCCCAGGACAGCAGCAAGCACAGAGACAGAAACGGCAGTAGCATCAGAAGATGGAGAGAGGACTCGATTCGCTTACAATAATCAGGAGATCTCCAGGCACAAATTTTGTTGTTCGTGGGAGGGGAGTTCAAAAATGGGGGTATGCTCAAAAACAAACGAGAGCGGGGAGAGGGCCCCCCCAAAGACCCCTAGCTGATCAGACCAGGTGGCAAAGCAAGGACCTTCTCCGAGGTCTGATCAGAAAATGTCCAGCTTTAAAGGCAAACTCAGGCAGTTTCCCACCAGTACTTTTGATTGGCTCCTCTTGATACAGAGGCGGAGAGAAGGCAGGGAAAGGCTGCAGGTAAGCATAGTCATGCCTGGGCATGTTCTGAGCCACAGGTATGACTCATATGCTTAATTAGTTGGCCACTTCAGGTCTTGCATTTCTGGGCAGCGCCCCCCACACCGAGCCCGGGTCTGAACAAAGGAACCAAACAAAAAAGCAAGAAGCCCCCTCCCTAGCCAGAGCAATGGCTCCAGTTAGGCTGTACAAGCCATTCCTATGAATAGGGCTGTGACTTTAGTTAGCACAATGGCCGGAAGGGGCGGCCACATAGGACAAACAGAAAGGAGAGGGGAAAAAGGAATGCAGCAGGGGGACAGCTGTAACAGACAATAACAAAATACATGTGGTGGGGTGGGGCCAAGGGGTTTGGAGTATGGGAGGGGGCTCAAGGCTGGGGCAGAGAGTTAGGTTGCAGGGGTATAAGGGCTCTGGCTGGGGGTGCGGGCTCTGGGGTGAGGATGAGGGATTTGGGGTGCAGGAGGGTGCTAAGGGGCTATGGCGGGGAGAGACATGGGCTGGGGGGAGAGATGCCTCTCCCTGCCTTGAGAGCTCTGGGGTTGGGGCTGCAGGATAGGCACCCCTCCCCCGGCCCCAGCAGGTCCAGGTTGGGGGAGGGCTGCCCTGGTTGTACCTGGGGCTGTGCTGCCCCAGCAGGTCTGGGCTCCCCAGCCATGGCTGGGGCCAGGCCGGGCTGGGCCGCTTTGGCCGTGGCTGGGGCCGGGCCAGACCGTGCCACGCCGCCCCAACTGTGGCTGGGTCCAATCCGGCCATGCCTCCCCCGCAGGTCCTGGTGAACCGTCCACGGCTAAGCCCGGGTTGCTCCGGCCGCGCTTGGGTCCGGCCTGGGCCACACCACAGCAGAGTTGGGGCCATGGGAGAGGCACTAAATAAGCTGCTGCACTGCTGCGCAGCTTACAGGGAACTTAGCCCAGGAGTATTAATAACTTGTACATTTGTTTGGACATTTGTTCAGTTTCACAAGAGAATACAGTTAAATTGCTCATGTTAAACATTCCCATTCCTTATGTACTGCTAAATCAGGGGTGGGCAAACTATGGCCCATGGGCCGGATCTGGCCTGCCAGGGCTTTGGATCTGGCCCACAGGATTGCCACCCCCGTGGCGCTGTGGGCCCTGCACCGCTGCTGGAAGCAGCTGGCACCATGTCCCCGTGGCCCCTGGTGGGGGGGCAGAGGGCTCCGTGTGCTGCCCTCTCCTGCAGGCAACGCCCTCAGTAGTTCCCATTGGCTGGGAATGGGGAACCACAGCCAATGGGAGTTTTGGGGGAGGTACCTGCAGGCGAGGGCAGCGCGCGGAGCCCTCTCTCCCCTCCCCCAGGGGCCACAGGGATGTGGTGCCGGCTGCTTCCGGGAGCAGCGCAGGGCCAGGGCAGGCAGGGAGCCTGTCTTAGCCCCGCTGTGTGCTGCTGCCAGCCCGGAGCTGCTCCAGGTAAGCGGCACCGGGCCAGAGCCTGCACCCCTGCCCCCTGCCGCACCCCTACCACACCCCAACCCCCTGCCCTGAACTCACTGCTGCATCCCTCCTGCACCTCACCCCCTTCCCTGAGCCCCCTCCCGCACTCCACACCCCCTCCTGCACCCCAACCCTCTGCCCTGAGCCTCCTGCTACACCCCGCACCCCTCCTGAACCCCAACCCCCTGCCCTGAGCCCCCTTGTACACCCCACATCCCAACCCCTTGACCTGAGCCCCTTCTTGCACACCTCACCCCGTCCCACACCCTTCACTCCCTCCCGCACCCCGACCCCCTGTTCCAGCCCGACATTCATGACCCTGCATACAATTTCCCCACCCGGATGTGGCCCTCAGGCCAAAAAGTTTGCCCACCCCTGTGCTAAACTGTCAAGGAGCAACGTAGTACAACAGGCATATAACCTTAGGCATCTGGATTATATGGCGATCCTGATAAAATATGTCAGACAAGTGACAGGAGACTATGGAGTTTAATGATGATCTGCTAATCCATGACACTCTCTCTACAAACCCCTCTATTAAATCTGGGGCAATGTTTGTGTCTGTTTGCCTTGTTGAACAACCCCTGAATGTTCATGAGCAGTGTAATCATAAGCTTTGCACTATTAGTTCCTCAGGGCTGTTTCACCCTCCTTACCTACTTGACAATTAAGTGTACACAGGTTCTAACGGTCTTTTTCTGCAGGCTGTGGAAATGACATAAGAAATTACAGCTGGCATGTTATACAGTAAAATAATATAATAGCAATTTAAATGTTTTTTTCTCAGAGATGCTTTAATTCTTGGTTGCAAGAAGTAAATACATAATATCTCTGATACTCACCCCCCCAGGTCCAAAAATACTATGAAACCCAATTGTACACAACAAATCAGGATTGACAGTTTCACCTGAGCTGTTATAAATAATGTTTTCTCTACAAACATAAACTGTTCTACTGCCAAACAACACTGAGATTGGATCCCATTAGCTTTCACAAGCGAATCAGGACAAGCTGGGTCTTGTTCTTCTGGCCAGATTCTCCATGGCCCTGCTATAGTTGTGTGGGGTTGAGGGAGGGTGCAAGTAGCCATTCCCAACTTCAGTTTCCTGCACAAGGGCCAGGGACATCACAATTCCTGTACTTGTTGTGGGAGTATAGAGACTGCTATCTCCAGACTTCCCCAAAGCCACAAATCACCCAGTGGGGGTGGGGAAGAGAAGAGGCAAGGCTCTGTCTACTAGTTCTCCATAGGCCCATGTGGCTGGCTAGGTGTACAGGAGAGGAGGCCAGATGGCACAGAGGGATGGTGCTGCCCACGTGCTTCCCATGTGTGCTGGGGAGCGTGGGGGGAGACTGTACACCTACGGTGGAATTACACTGGCTGTGCAAGGGGGCCTCCACATCCAGGGAGATGAAGAGTGAATTAGCCCCCTGGTGAAGCTTTGAAAATAAAAATTAACTAATGGGGTGCTGAGGGCATTTAGAGACATGGTTAAGCATCACCAACATTGTAAGTAGTTTGTTCCTATCAAAAGTTAATTCCTCCACTTTTTCCAGATTTACACGGAACCTCAGCAAAGAGCCCCACCTGCTTTCATAAACACTTGATTGGACAAAGCAAATACTTCACAGCCACTTATGTGAGTGAAGGCCATGGCTGTTTACCGAGTAGTATCCTGTGGGACTGACTTTCACAGACTCAGTTTTAGCGTACTGAAGTAATTCAAGGATACCATTACTAGTATCACATTGATTTAATATCCAATTTCCTTCTCTAGGTTTCCTGGGACTGGTAAATTCAGCCCAAGTTCACAAACTGCCATGTACAATTCCAGACAACTGACTTGATCTCAGTTAGCACAGTTCTTATCACCCTGAATTTGTCTTACAGTTGGAATTACTGAGCACATTTTACACAAATGTTATTTACATCCACTCCTTACCTCTGACCTTATGTTACCTGCTCAAATCAACAGCAATTTAGCCACAGACTGAAGGTCTTTTCCTGCCTGCAATCTCCCCTCTTTGTTTACTTTATATAAGTAATAGTAGTCACCAGGGTCTTTGGTAAAGAAACAAGTCAGTCCCTAGCACTTATTCCAAGTAAAGCAAAGACTGCAGGAATGCGCTAAAAATCTGGGACATGATACATTTTTACATGACAGGACAGTTCACATTAATGTTAACAGTTTATGTACACAGCAAAAGAAAAGACTCGTGAACGGCCAGGAAGAGAAGACTGACCACTAATGGAAGTGGAAAAACCTAACATCAGGAGAAATGATTAAGGATATTTGTTTATAAAATGAACTAAAAAATCTTGTATACTTCCTGGTTGTGAAAATGTAAGAAAATAGCTGCAGAACTGTCTCTTTAAATGACAACAATGAAGAACAGCCGCCCGCTGACCAGTGTTCTTAAAGCATTGCTTTGGTTTTCTAAATTTAATCATTATTAATTTTCAAGAAAAATAGTCTCACAAAAACACCCAACAACAGAAAAATCACATATGGCTGTATTATGTGGATGAAAGAGTGATCTGCAAAATAAGAACCGTAACTAGAGCAGGATAAAATAATTTTATGAAAACTTTTAAAGCGGAAAATGCAGACTTGGCAACACCAAATAGTTCTATGGATTTGTGTTGATCTTGTTGAATTGTTTTGGTAAAAACTAACCAACCAATAAACAAAACAAAAAAACTCTAAAACAAAATCTAAAATTCAAAATGTTACATTTTCACATTTTCTAAACAGCATGATTTGCTTTTTCAATTCAAAACTACTTATTGCTTAGAAATTTTATTTTAAAAAATTTAAAATGCTCAAAAGTGCTCAAAATTGAAATGAAGTGTTTCATTTTAGGTCAAACAAAACATTTTGCTGAAAATTTAAAAAAAAAATATTTTCAATTCTATCTGAAACTGTTTTTTCCACCCTAGAATTTCCAGTGACCAAAAATAAAATAAAATAAAATAATTTTTAAAAATCCAATATTTGTTCATCTCTAGCTGTAAACACCAAGACAGGAGAACCATTCCAGGATACAGCAAGTATGTGTTGTAAAAAATAATAAAAATACACATCATGGGGAATCATATTCAATCATAAAGTAGACCTACCAAAGAAGAAGAACAAGTCAAACAAAATATAGGTAACCAAGACAATGAGACATGTGAAACCAATTTCTGAGAATGTTAAACAGAAAAGGTAGCACAATATCAAGACAGAAGGGAATAAATGTAAACTGTAGCTAAAGTTACCAGTGATACAAATTAGCAGTACAATACAGCAACAGTATAAAAATGCCCAAACAGCAACGATCAACATATAGTCAAGGGATTTGTAACTGTCACGCAACTCTAGCTATGAACTAATCTCCTCCAATGTAAGCTAAATCCCATTTACAAAAATTACGTTTCAGGGTAACAACTCACTCAATATGAGGAACAGCATGCAGTGTGTGAAAAAGAGCTAAAAGGACAGCGTCAGGGTTTGGTTTCATTCTCACAGCTAATAGCATTTAAAGTGATGTTACCTCATTTTAAATAATATGCTAATATTAAACATTAATTAGAAATTCCCAGGCCAGATCTTCCACTGTCATGAACTGGCATAGTCACTGGAGCTCTGGTGATTTACACCAGCTGAGCACCTGGATCGTCAATTTTAACCAGTGTATTTTGTTTTGTAATAATGCCACTTTTTGCTTTTTAATATTTGAGTTAGCTTTAAATTATGTATGATGTTTGCGCTATTACATTCAATCTGTTTGTGTATTGCCCAACCACTTCCACTGAGTGTATGCTGATGCTTTGTCAATAAAAATATTATTATTTTAAATGATGGAAGATGGGTTTGGTACTTTTGAGTTGAAAAATATTTTAGTACCTTCCCCACCATCTTTCCATTATCATGTCCAGAAATTCTTATAATTCTCTCTCAAAAAAACCCAACAGTTCCATTTGTTTTAGTTAACAATATACAAAAATCCCACTGTGATCAGTAATGCCACATATGAAAATGCTATGAAAAAAGTAAATGGAAAAATGAAATGAAGTTACATAACTATCTCTGTGTCTTCTTCTGAGGAAAAGGCATAGAGAACCTTTTCCCTGCATTATCTACAGGGAAGACTGTTTCCAGCACTTGCCAGTAGAGATGGCTGACCCTTTTATCATGTCCCCACGGTGCTTAAACCCTCATATTCCTGTGACTACTGACACCACTAACCTATGCAGAGGCATTTTTATATTACTTTGTCCTTACTGTCCCCTAAACCTTGCCATTTATTCACCTGGTGTACAGTGTCAAAATCCTACACTGTGAGCTCTTTAAGAAGAACTTCTTTGCTTTTGGGTTTGTACAGAGACTGGTACATTGGTGCTCTGATTCCTGATTGGGATCTTTAGGCACTATCTCAGTAGAAACACTAATAGATAAATAATCTCCATATTCTCAGGCTGTTCAGGGGTGTCCCGACCTGTGATATAATTTAGAGCAGCTTCAGAGTACCCATCCCTATGGCATCAGAGCACTGGCTTGAAATGGGGAACTGAGCAGGCCAGCTTGGAAAGAGTAACATAACTAATAAATAATCATAATGGTGATGAATAAAGATGAGTTAGAGACTGGGCATCTGATCATCTTTTTTAGAGGTATATGACTGCTTTTTAGGGTTCCTCTATATCACGGGTGACCAACCTAAGCCTGATAAGGAGCCAGAATTTACCAATGTACATTGCCAAAGAGCCACAGTAATAAGTCAGCAGCCCACCATCAGCTCCCCTACCCCGCTCCCAGTGCCTCCCACCCACCGGCAGCCCCACCAATCAGCACCTCCCCCTCCCTTCCGATCAGCTGTTTTGTGGCATGCAGGAGGCTCTGGGGGATGGAGAGTGGAGGAGCAAGGGCACTGCAGGCTCAGGGGAGGGGGCGGGAAGGGGTGGAGTGGGGGCAGGGCCTGTGGCAGCGCCAGGGGTTGAGCACTGAGCATCTACCCGGCACATTGGAAAGTTGGCGCCTGAAGCTCCAGCTCCAGAGTTGGTGCCTATACTAGGAGCCGCATCTTAATGTCTGAAGAGCCGCATGCAGCTCCGGAGCCACAGGTTGGCCTCCCCTGCGCTATATGCTGCTAATCAGTGGTCATGACATACCAATTTCATTTGCTCAAGTGTGTATGTAAATTCTGTATTTGCAGTTACTAATGTGTATACAGTATCTGAGGTTTGCTGTTTCTTTTTGCATATTGTGCCAGAGCTTGAACTGGTATAAACTGACGTAGCTGCAGTGCCTCAGAGGAACTATACCAATTCACAACAGTTGAGGATCTGATCCATAGAATTTGGTGATTGTGTCAAGTTATTTTTCCCCATAGTTTACATAGTTAATGATTTTAAGCAATTAAATCATAAGCGTGTGACACACATAAGACATCCTGGTGCCACTTGCTAAAAATATCTGGGAAAAACAGATATTCTTCTTGAGGAATAGAGTCTGCCACCCTTATTCCTGCTGAGTAGTAGCCTTACTTGTCAGGTAGCCTCAATGGGTGGCAGGAGTATATTACTCAAGAAGTAAGATGCAACTCAGTATGAGTAAAGGAGCAGAATTTGACCCTTAATTAGTATATGCTGGTTTGGTGTTGAAAATATAACTCTTTGTATGTTTTTGTTACAAAATCAGTAAAAAACCCTTACTGAAAAGAAATGTGTACAGTACAGTGGAAAATGACTAAGGAAATTATGATGAATACTATGGGTAACTAGTCTTCTGTCGCTTCAGTTTTAGGGAATGTAAGTTAGCAATCAGAGTAGCTTAGATTTGGACAATTTTACACTGCAGTATCATTGCCACATTTTACGCCTGCTCTGGCATGCCACCTAATGTTGTCAGGTCTGCCCTCTCTCAAGCAGAGGGAAGTAAGAAAGGAGGCTCCACTCTGTTGTGCTTCCAGCAGAGAGAGACATGAGGAAGATTGCCCCTCCCTCCCTAACAAAGGGAGTGTTTCATTTTTACAAGGCTGGTTGGCAGAGAGGGATTCCAGCCACAGCCTCATCTTCCCCCACAGAACAGGGATGATCAGAGGTGTGTTTCTGTATTGCTGTTGGCTGTGTCAGAAGGAGAAATCCTGCTGCTCCTGTAGTTGGGCTTTATTGCAGACGTGTTTACAGTAACAGCGGCAGTGAAAAGAAGACTACATTTCTTGTCAGAGATCCCCCTGCTTGGACTTGTTCCCACTTCCCATGCACAGCACTAAACTTTCCTCTAGCCAAAACTTTTACTTCCTAGACTTCATTTGGAAAGGAAGATTCATGGAGCTTTTGTTTAAACGTCTGTTGGGGATGGCAAATTCTTCCTTTTAACCTGAATATCTACCCCTTATACAATCAAATACTATCTGAGATCCTTCCCTTCTTGGGCGAAGGAGAGAAAGAAATGGATGTGTTCAAAGCACCTGAAAATGAGTCTCTGCTCTCTGGTCCCACTGCAAGCTCCACACCTTGGGATCCCTTCCACCACCCCCTGGAATTCATCCAGCCCTGGAACTTCCAGCTTCTAGCTGCATTAATGTTCTTGGTGACATCTCTGTCACTCGCCGAGAATTTTGCTGTCATATTGGTGACTTTTAAGTTCAAACAGTTGAGACAACCTGTCAATTATGTCATAGTAAACCTGGCTGTAGCTGATTTTCTGGTCTCATTGATTGGTGGCACGATCAGCTTTTTTACCAATATAAAAGGCTATTTTTATATGGGACATTGGGCTTGTGTACTGGAGGGATTTGCCATCACATTCTTTGGTAAGCCTAACTTTGTTTATATTTGCATCTTCATTTGTCTTAATAGAGGCCTTAAGGAAAGAAGTTTCCCTCAGGCTCAGGTCTGTGTTGTGTAGGTTTAGAATCAAACAGGAACATCAACGTGGTTGTGTACACTGCAACTTTATAAAGTCACTGACTTTACATGCAAATGATTTCACTGGCTCTTTCCCATAAATTATGTTCGGTAGTTGCTGTGGCTTGCTGAGTGCATGTTGCTCATTGAATGTCCATATAGCAGGTCAGTATCTTTAACATATGCTCAATTATATTTTTCTGTAAAACAATTGTAGTAAAATATTTTAACAACAACATTTAACAATTTTCATGGTGCGTATGTGTGAGACAGAGTGAGAGCTAGCATGCACCTGCTGTTCACAAAGTATGAAAAAATGTTTTGATAGTGAAACTCCTCTTATTTTATGAGTATCTTCCTATAGTTTGGGCAGGACTGTGATACTGCTGCAATAGTAATGTAGTGTTATAAACAAAGATCAGAAACTAATTTCGACAGTATGTATTTCAAATCAGTCATTTTTCATGACCCTTTCTTGTTGTGTTACTTTACTAAATATAAGAAGTATATTAAAAACTGAAAAAGAATAGTAAACCTAGCAAGCTATAGCTTTTCTCCCTAAACACATCCCCTCACCTCCCAGGTCTTCAGCCCAGATAGGAAATTAAACTGAGGCATCCCATACAAAAAATAAATCAATTCCTGCATTCTAACTGGCTCTTTCTCTCTTTGCTGTCTTATAGCTGGGTATCATTTTTTTTGAAGTCACATAGCAGTGGTAATCTCCTTATCAGGTCAGCTCTTGTACTCAAGGGCAGTGCTAGAGAGTGAAGTCAGAAATATTGGTGTGTAGCCGTAACCATCCATACCTGATGGATGAGAGCAGCCTGCAGTGAGTGACCCATAAGGAAGGTCCCTTGCCCTCCACTGACAGCTCGTCCATTCTAGAGGTTGCCGTATAGCATAAGGGAGACTGGGAATAGCTGAACCTGCCAACTTTCTTAAATTATTCTGAAATATTAAGTACCTCAAAGTGTGAAAATTATACAGTTAGGGGATTGTATTTGTTTCTAGCAACTGTATTTTGCCAAATAGAATAAGTTCAAACTACACAAGATCACTTACAAGCCCTTAATAGGTAATTAGTACTATTATTTAGCTCTTCTGTAATTTTTTTCTTCTTCCTCAAAGTGCTTTACAAAAATTGACTAATTAAACCTTTCCACATACCTCCCTATGAGGTATTATCTCAGATGGGATAACGGGACAAGGAATGTCATTGCAGAGCAAACGTCATTAACTCAGGAGTTGTTGGCTCCAGGTCTTGAGCTCAGATGAGGAGATACAGGATTACTATGGCCTGCACTACAACTTTAAATTTTTTTTCCCTTATATCTTTGGGCATAAAGTTCTGCTAATGTAATTGGCGTGTGGGGGGAGTCAAAAGCTTTTGGGAAGGATTGCTGTGAATGTACAGGGTCAGACCTGTAGAGACGTGTTTGTGCAAAATTACAATTTAGAGAGGCTCACTCTTAAGAGACAGTATTATAAATATAGGAATTTTGAGATGTGCCCTGGAAGGAGATTTGAGGACACAGTGTAATTGTGTACAGCAGTTCACCACAGACACACTAGTTTTTTTAAATAAAAGTTGCATACCTTTCTCATTCACTGCTTTGTTGTTTAATGAACCTCAAGATCATTACATGTGTCCCAACTGCTGACTGAGAAAGAGACTGCAGTAATTTTGAGGTTAACTCCTGTGTTTGAAACAAAAGCGGAGGAAAGGGGAGCACATGGAGAAGTAAACAGAGAAGAACAAAGGCTTTTGGATGTATTTTATGAGCACAATTGTAGTTTGTCTAGTTTAAGAAGAGAAGAAAGCCAAATATGGGTGTGTTGCAACCTTCACTCAATCTGCAATTATCAGGCAATATTGCAGAGAACTGGAATAAATTCTGACAGAGATTTGAATTGTATTTGTCTTCCATAGGAGAAGATGAAAAAAAAAGATAAAGTGAAATCAATCTTTTTGCATGTTGTTATGGAAGAAGCACTGGATATTTATAACAACTTTAAGTTTGAAGAAGGTAAAAGCATGAAGTTAAGTAAAATATTTACTACATTTGTGGAACATTGCATGCCAGAAAGGAATGAGACATTTAAAGAGAGAAATTTTTGACCTGCATGCAAAAACCTAATGACACCATAGAGCAATATGTCACAGAATAAAGGAAACTCAGTAAAACTTGTGTCTTTGGTGAGTTCACAGAGTTGCTGCTTAGAGACAGAATCATTTGTGGCACTAAAGACAATGTGTTAAGAGACAGACTGCTCCGTGAAGGATTTAACGTGAAAAAAAGCTCTACAGATATTCGGGGGGGCAGAAATTGTGAAAGCACAAACCAAAGAGCTGAATTCATCAAAGGGGGTTATCCACATACTGAGTACAAAAGAATATAGTCAGAAAGGGTCAAATTAAAAAGTGGAACTTCCAGCTATGAAAACCACTGATAGCAGGGAGACTGGGTACAGGTGGTTATGTGGTAGATTTGGATCTCAGTAAAGCCCCAAACATTGTTTTGCCTTTGGGAAACTCTGGCATAAGTGTGAAAAAAAATAATCGTTTTACAAAATGCTGCAAATCGCAGAAAAGTCAAGTGCATGTAGTTGAAAACAACCTGATTGAGGAGTTTCACATAGATGTGCTGGGATCAAGCAAAACTGATGAGATGGACCAGATGCTGCCAATGAGAGTGAATGAAGCAATTATTCCATTCATACTGGACCCAGGAGCTCAGGTTAATAGTCTGTCTGAACAAGATTATGAAGGACTGAAAATAGACCAAAACTAGGACCAACAAATATAAATATAATTGGTTATGCTGGAACAAATATATCAGTAAAGTGGAGGCGCATCACTAGCATCAAATATAAAAGCACCACATACAGGCTCCCGTTCCTTATAGTATCAAAGCAGGTGACACCAATTTTAGGCCTGGGTGCCTGTGAAAAACTCAATCTGGTAAAATGGGGGCTCTCACAACAAGATCATACTGAACCTGGCTATGAGGCACTCATTCGGGAATATCATGATTTGTTTCAAGGATTGCTTGCTTGCAGGGTGAACATACAATCAAGATAAACAAGCTGATCCCTCCAGTTATCCAGCCATGTAGAAAGGTGCCATTTGAACACTGTGATAAACTTAAGGCGGAACTCATAAGAATGGAAGCAATGCACATAATACAAAAAATTGAGGAGCCAACAGAATGGGTGAGCTTCCTAGTCACTGTGGAGAAAAACAACAGCCCGCTACACATAGGCTTAGAGCTGAGACCACAACAAAGCTATAAAAGGAGAACATATCAAACTACCAGCCAGACAGGAGATTATTGCTCAATTTGAGAATGCACAATATTTCAGTAAATTGGATTCCTCCTCACAATTTTGGCAGGAACAATTAATGGAAGAAAGCTCAAAATTATGCATATTTAATATCTCATTTGGAAGATACAGATTCTTATGCCTACCCTCAGCATAGCTTCAGCACCAGAAGTGTACCACAAAACCATACCTATGATATATGAACATATTGAATGTCTCAACACGTCAATGGATGATATAATCTGGGGTTCAACTAACGAAGAGTGTTATTGTAGACTTCAGGAAGTTTTGGATGCAGCTAGAGTTGCAAACTTGAAACTAAGTAGGGAGAGATGTGTTTTAAGGGTTCCAGAACTGACTTTTGTTGGAGATACTATTTCCAACAAAGGTGTAAAACCTGACAAGAGGAATGTTGCAGCCACAGAAATGATGCTGTGTACCCAGTCAAAGAAAGATGTCCAACGGTTTCTGGGAATGTTAATTATCTTGGAAAATTCACATCTGATCTATCTACAAAAGCAGCAGCTTTGGAGAAACTTCTAGAAAATAAAAATGAATGGTCCTGGGCTGCAGAACAGGAGGAATTATAGAGAAGGTTTGAAACAACAGCTCATACAAGAGCCAGTGTTGAAGTTCTCTGCACCAAGCAGGCCTATTAAAATTTCAGCAGATGCTTCACAGTCTGGGTTAGGTACAGTGATTTTACAGAAAGACAATGATTGTTTGCAACCAGCGACGTACACATCCAAGTCACTGATTGATGTGGAAACCAGATATACCCATATTGAGAACGAGCTTTTAGGAATATTGTTTGCCTGTGAGAGATTCAAGCAATATATTTATGGCCAGACAGTGGATGTTGAAACAGACAGCAAGCCTCTCATAGCATTATTTGGCAAACTGCTAAATGACTGTATCTGAAGTATTCAAAGAATGATGATAAAGCAGCAAAAGTATGATTTAGTTGTGTCCTAATACCCAGCAAATTCATGTTTACTGCGATGCACTCTCCTGAGTGGTGACTCTTATTATGAAGCCAGAGAAGACCTTAGAGATAGAGATGCAGGCCTATATAGATCTGATTGTAAAGTCAATTCCTGTAGCTAACAAAAAACTGCAACAAAGAAGAGGGGAAACGGCGAAAGATGCATCATTGGAGATACTTCATGTGATAATTAAAGGATGGCTTGAAGAAATATGCAGTTGCTGTCCAAATATAAGAAACTATTGGTAGAGCCCTGCACGGATACAAATTTATACTCATAGATGCGGATATCCACAGATATAAATCGGTATCCGCGGAACCGCAGAGCTCTCCCGGGAACCACAGCGGTGAAAAGAGCAGAACGTGAGACCACCGCTCTCAGGAGCCATCGCTCTGCACTGGCAGCTCCTCCAGCACGGCTGTACTGCCCTCAACCCTGCCCACTGGGGCGGGCATCAGGCCTGGTCACGCTAGAGTGTGCAAGCGGTGCAAATGTCCCCAGACAGGAGATGCAAACGGCAGCGTGTAAGGGACGGGGGCAAGGGTACAGCAGCCGCACTGGAGGAGCTGCTGGCGTGGAGTGCTAGCTCCTGGGAGCGGCGGCTCCACGTTCTGCTCCTTTCACCGTTGCGGTTCCCGGGAGAGCCCTGCAGTTCCGATTTATATCTGCAGATATCCGCATCCGCGGGTATAAATTTGTATCCACACAGGGCTCTAAATATTGGAACTGCAAACATGGACTTACTGTGATAGACTGAGTGATTTTCAAAGGCAGCAAGATTGTAATACCAATACATCTCCAGAAAGAAATGCTATAGAAGATCCACAAGGGTCATTTAGGAATTGAGAAGTGCAACCAATGGGCATGAGAGGCAATGGTCCATCTAATTTTTTTCATCCAGGTGCGGAATAAATTTTGTTATGTGCACCGAGGTAAAGTGTGCATGTGCGCCACCAGTAGAAACAAAAAACCTAGATACAATATAGATTTTTAAGACAAGATAATTACTCCAGCCAGGACAGGTTAGGCATTTTAGAACTCACTACTCTAAGAACTAAATTTAAGTGTAAGAGAGAAATAAAAATTATGAATTGCATAGTCAAAAAACTAAAATAACAGCACTTTGAAAGAATAAAATTACAGAGAATATATGTGCATTGCAGGAACTACCAAATAACAACAAACAACAATAACACAAGTATGTGTTGGGAGGTGAGTGTGTGTGTGTGTATATAGACAGAGACACACACAGACTCTCTCTGTCTCTGTGTGTGTATGTGAGTGCGAGAGAGAGAGAGAGAGAGGGAGAGAGACAGACAGTCAGAGATTGTGTGTGCTAGGGGAAGTCTGTGAGAGACCGTGTGCTGTCTCTTTAAGGTAAAGGCACTCACTCACCGCCCAGTGTTCAGACCTCAGACCCTCTCTTGCTCGGAGTCCTGGGTGAGGCTGTCCTGTCTCCCCTGCTGGGGTGCAGGGGCGGGTGGAGGGGAACACTCTGACATCACCACTCCCAGTGCCCCCCTGCTCTGCACAGCTAGCAGGAGGGTCCCAGAAGCAGCAGGGGCTACAAGACAGAGGGCAGGAGCAACGTGAATCACAGGGGGGAGGGGTACCTGAATACATGCTGCAGCTCTGTTAATCAACTGCGTGGCACTTCAAACATTCCTGGGCGGCCACCCCAGTGCGCAGCTTAGAGGGAACATAGATGAGAGCTGATGTATTAACTGCGGATCAAGCATGAGATTACTAATGCAGTAGGAAACTGCTTTTTCTGCTTGAACTAAAAGCCATGCCAACAGGCAGAGCTACTGAGACTTCGCACAGTGCCACATGAGAAAGTAGGCACTGATTTATTTACCTAGCAAATCAAAGAATGATTTAATAGTCACAGATTATTATTCTCTGTATCCAGATCAGGGCTGGTGCAAGGATGTTTCGTGCCCTAGGCGAAACTTCCACCTTGTGCCCTCCCCCTTCCCCGAGCCCTGCGGCAGCTCCCCCCCCAGCCTGAGGCGCCCCCTCCGTGGCAGCTCCCTCCCCGCCCAGGGAGCCATGCGGCAGCTCCCCACCCCAGCTCACCTCTGCTCCACCTCCTCCCCGAGCACACCATCACTGCTCCACTTCTCCCGCCTCCCAGGCTTGTGGCACCAATCAGCTGTTTGGCGCCGCAAGCCTGGGAGGGAGAGAAGCAGAGTGGGGCGGCGTGCTCAGGGGAGAAGGCGGAGCAGAGATGAGCTGGGGTGGGGAGCGGTTCCTCTGCATGCTGCCCCCCCATTACTTGCTGCAGGCAGCCCTTCCTGAGCCCCTCTGCCACAGCTCCCTCCGCCGAAATGCCGCCGCCGACTGGGGCGGCCGAAGATCCGGCCTCCGCGTTCACCGCCGAAGAAAATGCCGGCCCCCCAAATGCTAGCACCCTAGGTGACCGCCTAATGGGTTGCACCGGCCCTGATCCAGATGTTTGCACACGGCACAGTACTAGTAATAAGTCAGTGATAGCCAGCATGAAGGGAATATTTTCAAGACACGTCATTCCAGATGAAGTCTTTAGCAATAATGGGCTGCAATTTTCCAGCGCAGATTTTAGTTAATTTGCCACAAATTGGAATTTTCATCACAAAACATCAAATTCAAATGACCCCCAATGAAATGGACTTGTGCAAAGGTCTATATGGACAGTAATGAACCTTATGAAAAAAGACTTTTGATAGTGGGGGCATTTGAATAGCTCTTCTTCAGCTCAGCTGTTAACGGGAAGGATCAGATCTAATTTACCAATCTCTGGTAACTTGCTGAAAACTCCTGACAATGAAACCATACGGAAGATGAATGAAAATCAGAAGTGGAAGCAGAAATATTTTGAGAAAAAAAGCCCATGATCGCCCATCTCTGAACCTAGGTAGTAGAGTGTGCCGGAGGAATTTCACCTCTAATATTTGGAGCCAAATAGATACCATTAAAGAACTGCTACATCCAAGGTCTTACATAGTCCACACAGACTAAAGGGACACATTTTGGACTAATCAAAAGGATCTAAGATTAATTGCAGAAGTTTCCAAAACAGTGACAGTGGATGTGGATTCTGGCATTTACTAACTGACTGATAGTTTATCATCAATGGACAAAGGATAAACTGGCAATCAACAAGAGAACTCAGACCCTAATGAAAGGCTGATACTGAGATGATTAGAGAGCGAGATCAAACATCCTGAAAGGCTCATAGAGATTTGCTAACCTGGCTGGAGAAGGGGTTGTGACAGTCTGTACCATTATCATCACCCTTTTTACCAGAGTATGATAAATTTTGTACAAGATATGCCTTGTGAGGTTTCATTTGATAATTCATAATCTGCTGAACATTATTGTCCTGGTAAAATGTGTGTGGCAACATTGTATGTAAAGTTACAAGATTTTATTGTATAACATTGCTGTAATGTGCCCCAAGATTAAGATAATCAGGCCCAAACCAGTTTTTCAGATACAAAGACACACTAGTGCCCCATCCAAATAACAGCATAATCAGATGAACTATTATAGACTATTACCAGTTAAGCATCTGTTCTGTAGCAGGAAGAAGGGTGTGAGTGAGAACTTTACATCTTGACAATGGAACAGCTGGGAGCAGGGCTTAAATTCAGCTGGAGCCATCTGGAGCAGAGCTTCGGTAAATATTTTCAAACCCGCAGGAGCCTCAGTGCCTCCCACTGGGCTGACACCTGAGCCCTGGTGCCCCCTCTCCCCCACAGGGCTGAAGCCCTGAGCCACAGCTCCCCCCCGCTAAAGGCCCAAGAGACCCCCCCTCCCGGAGCTGAAACCCCGAGCCCCGAATCGGAAGGGATGTGGGGGGCTCCAGGAAATAGTCTCCGAGAATCTAAGTCCTGGCTGGGATCTTCCATGTAAACCGACTGCCAGCCATGTGAACCCCAGCTGCAGATAATCCTCAAAGAGCAGAGAATGGTATAAGAATGGAGAACACTCACAACACAAATTACCTCTTTCCACCATCTCTACTCACAGCAGCTACTATGCTTGAAAGACAAAGGGAACATCCTGGCTGGGAGGCTTTTCAGCCAATACAGACTGCTGTAAGCATATGGTGAGATTAAAACCTTTGTTTTGAATCCATTTAGCTTACTAAATTAGGTATTAGTTTGCACATTATCTTTTAATTTCTTTGTAACCAATTCTGATTTTATACCTCATTACTTGTAGGCACTTAAAATCTTTCTTTCTATAGTTAATAAACATCTTTTATTGTTTTACCTAAACCAGTGTGTGTTGGGATTGAAGTGTTTGGGACCCTTCACTTGAGATAACAAGTCTGGTCCATATCATTTTCCATTAATGAAATGACAGACATTCTATGAGCTTGTATTATCCAGAAGGAGAGAGATGGGCAGTACAAGATGCACTTTTCTGGGGACAAGTCTGGGACTGGGAGTTTGCTGGTGTTGCCCTGTATGTAATTCATGAGTGGCTGGCCAGAGCATTCATGTAATTCAGCTGGGAGTGATTTTGCATGCTAGAGGCTGTGTGTGAGCAGGACCAGGAGTGGTTTGTTCTCCCAGCAAAGCAGTGTAAAAAGCACCCGAGGTTGGACACTTAAGGGGACACTGCTGTTCAGCATTCCAGATTTTAGCCTGGGTAATGTCACAGGGGTATTTGAGGAAAGTGAGTGGTAAAGAGTCATGTCAGAGTGATATGCAGGTAACCCCTCCTCTCTAGATAGATGATACATTTTGTATATGGATTATAGTTTATGGAAACATATTAGTTGGGTCAAATTTAATGTATGGGTTATTAGATATTTCTTATATATAGAAGAACTAAGAGCTAATTTTCTTTTAGGAGGGAAGATGTAGAAATAAATTTGTGCAACATCATAATTTAGAGAAGCTCCCTCATAAGGGACAGTATTATGAAATAGGAATTCTGAGATGTGCCCTGGAAGCAGGTGGTCTGAGAAAATAGTGCAGCTCTCTACAGCAGTTCACCACAGATACTCTCTAGTTTTGTTAATAAAAGTTTTATTCCTTTCTCATTCACTGGTTTGTGACTTACTGAATCCCAAGATCACCACAAGACCCTCAGCCCCACCACAACTGGTTTAACTGGCAAGCATGCGGGGAAGCTCTGCATGGTCTAGATGTCCCATGACCGCTCCTACCCTCACTGCTCTGGGTCCTTGGTGCATGAGGTACATGTCTGGGGGAAAAGGAGTATCTACAATCCATGGGTAGTAGAATGGTTCCTTGAGGCAGCATACAGCCGCGTGTAAGGCAGAGTTGCATAATGCTTGAATTACTCTGTTTCAGACTTTTGAAAAGTCAGCTTTTTAAGACAGATCTTACCCAATTATTCTTACAAGCCACCCCTGGCTTCCCTTGAACTCTGATAAGAAAAATCTTTCTGTGGCACACAAGGAACAAGAGGAGAAATCCGATGCAATTAAAACAATCGACACTGTGGGTTGGGTTTCTAAATCAGTGTACAGCAGGCCAAAGCTGTAGTCTAGTCTAAGAGCTTTTGTACACTTAAAATGAAACTCAAATATGGGGTAATGGTGCTTTTCCACATCCAACCTCCACTTGAACTAATAGCAAAGGGTTGTGATGTAGGATGGAGTTTGCTTTTTGATCTACTGCTAAGATGGTATTGTAATGTCCTCTTTTTGACCGAGTTGTGCATTTTCATTACAGGAATCGTTGGTCTCTGGTCTCTTGCTCTGCTGGCTTTTGAGCGGTACATTGTGATCTGTCGCCCACTGGGAAATATGCGCCTGAGGGGGAAGCATGCAGCCTTGGGCATTATCTTCGTGTGGATCTTCTCCTTTATCTGGACCATCCCTCCAACCATGGGCTGGAGCAGCTACACCACCAGCAAGATTGGAACTACCTGTGAACCCAACTGGTAAGTTAACTCCCATAGCACATCAGTGAAAAAACAAAAATAGAGGCTACACTAACTCAGAGCCTGAAAATACACAGAAGAGATTTGTGCCTAATTATGTGCACCTTGTTTGTGCTCACACAAACTCCAATATGTGCACAAGCCCTGATTTGTGCATGCACAGAGGTATTTGTTCACAATATTCATAGAAATTTTTATGCATCAGCAAAAAAGCATGTGTACCCTTTGAAAATTTAGACCAGAATATGCAACAGGTAGGTGGCTTGAACCATCTATAATAAAATGTTACATTTCTATAGATCCCTGCATCTCAAATATTTTATGATTATATTCTGTTTATAAAATATATCTGTATGTGAGAGATACTGATACTGCCACTAAGTCTCTTGTTGTTAGACTATACTGATCTCCAAAAGCATCAGCCTTACAGCACAACATATAAGGTTTGCTTTATAATCAAGTAAACTCTCTCTCTCTCTCACACACACACACACACACACACACACACACTCAGAGCACCCACGATATCACTGGAGAACATGAAAGGATTCTTTTCCTCTCTACAAAACAAAATGAAGACATAATAATGTAATATTAAAAATATAATACATGTTGTGTTTTATACAGGTATTCAGGAGCCTATAATGATCACACCTACATTATTACATTCTTCACCACCTGTTTCATACTGCCATTACTTGTGATTTTGGTATCCTACGGAAAATTGATGAGGAAACTAAGAAAGGTAAGTACAAACACTACAAAGTAAACAAACAAAAAGGCATAATTACACAGTTGTTTGGAATTTTCAGCACATAAGCACTGTTCCAAGACCCCCAAACTGTGAGCAGATCGAATTTCCAGACATAGCGCATAGTCAGCAGATTTATCATGGCTTGTTAAATAACCATTCTTCCACAGAGAAATTCATTCACTGATTAGCAATCACTCTTCAAAAGTCTGACGTTTGAATCATTTATCAGTACATCCTGTAAGTTAAATATCAGAGGAGTGAAAGAACATGCTGCACTATGAAAACAAACAAAGAAATGGAACAAGCCAATATAGCTTTATTTACAGTTTTACTTCCAGTCAGTGGAGTTTCTTCAGATTTAAACCAGAGTAAGTCAGAATCTGCTCAAAATTTCCAGTTTTTGGAACTGTTAATAGCTGTGTTGTGGAATATGACACTAATGCTTAAAAACAACACTACTTAACACTCTGACACAAGATATTTACATGAGCTTGTAGAAACCGTAAATTAAAGAATACTGTTCAGTACGTAGCGCGGAAGCAAGTAAACTGAATCCAGAAGGTTCTCCAGGGACATTGGGACCTGAAAAGGATAATAGTCTTGAAAAATGTTTTTGGCTATTAAAAATGATGCCAACTTTCTCAAAATAGTACACACACAAAAAAGGAATGCTCACAAATTTGCTTAAAGTGTGTTAATAAGCTACTCACTATGTTTTCCACCTAAGAAGAGAATATTATTACCTTTGTTTCATCAACAATGCAGCACCATTATAATACTTCATCTAAGATTTAAAGAAAGGAGGCTACATTGTACTGGGATTTTTTATTTAGTGTTTGTTTGTTCAAATGTCTGCTTTTATTTATTCTGCATGTCAAAGCACGTCCTGTGTGTAAAACAAGACAGAAGAGAAAAGTGAAGGAAATGAGTACCTGAGCTTTCATCCCAAAGACAAGTTTTAATTGTCTACTGGGATAAGTTGGATAGGAAACTACATGTTGTGGGTGAAATCCTAGCCCTATTGAAGTCAATGGGAGTTTTTCCATTGACTTCAGTGGGCCAGGACATCATCTTGTATATATTCAGGGGAGGCTAGCTGGAATAGCTGCACAAAGATTCATGTAGGTCTTAAACAAAAAGTGTTCTCAAACTTGGGCGTTAACTGCAGAAGAACACTATGATGTGGAAGTGAACCCTTTCAGCAAAAGAGAGAAATAAATTGCAATGTACTGGAACCCACAAAGCATTTATGCCTGTGTTGACTTCAAAACAACCCAAACTCTCTAAACATTGTTGATAAAGGTGATGAACCTTTATTTCCAAAATCCATTACTTGTGGTTCCCCAAACAGTTTTTTTATGTGGCTGCTCCAATGGGGTTGCCTTCCTTGGTGTAGTCAAAGCTGATTGCAGGACCAAGAGAATTTTTTTTTGACATAAAGAAAAGAAAATTAAAATGTGGAGAGAAAGATGGGTTTCCTTCAGCACATGCCGCAGCTTTGATCACCTGCTCTTCCTCGGGAAGCAGTGGAATGCAAAAGGATGGCCACTCAGATAGGCATTTATCCATAGAAAAGGGGTTTTCCTGTAAACTCCAGAAGGCAAAAAGAGAAATGGGAAAGAGGAGATAGGAAAGGAAAATGACTTATTAACGAAGGGATGATAACAGGAACCTAAGACTCACATTGCAGGTGCTGTTCAGGATTTAGCCGAAGCCAGTGATGTTCCCTCTCTCTGACTCGGTCTAGTCAGGAAATCTTTTACTACCAGGACAATTAAGACCCAACAGCATCATGATGGATTCTGGGGTTCCAGGAATTATCTTCTAATAATCAATGTCCAAATCTATGACTTTACTAGGAGCCTTTAAGACCCCTTAGCATAGTTCTTTTAGTGAAGCCATTCAGTTTGTACTAATCTTTTGCTGACTTTTACCAACAGTTTTATATACTGGACTGAGTTGGGGTTTCATTACCTTTGACAGGGTAAAGTACAGGCCTCTGCACAACAGTATGTTGATACTGGTTTCTTGAGCAGGAAGCTCTGTAATTGCCATTAGATTGTACTAAATACAGCAATTAGATAAAGTAGAGAGGGACGCAAGCCTCAAAATTTGGATCCCGAATGGTCCTAAATGCAGATGTTTCCATCTAGCGATTTTGTCTGGGGCCATCTCTGTTTGGAAACATGCTGCTCTGGGGTCTCATCAGTTTCTTTCCAAACAGAGCCACTGGCCGCAGCACTCCCATCTCTCGATATTCGTGTCTCTACAGCTCCAACAGAAGGTTTAAAAACCAGTTTGAAAGTTACTAAAGGACTGAACAATTTAAGGAAAGTTTTTAATTAGTGGTTTAAAACAGAGATAAAGCCCTTATGCTGCATTCCTTCATTTGTCAGATAAAGCACCACTTCAGGGCTCCTTATCAATTAATTGGTCCAGGATTTAGGAGGAATACATCAATTGTCATCTGTGACAAGCCAGAGTGAGAAGGGACAGGCTAATGTGAGACAAGTAGAGATGGAGCAGAGTCAAAATACTATCTAAACAAAGTACCAGAAAAATACATGCTAGTTGCCATTTACACGGGCACAAGTGTGGGGTAAGCCACAACATCTCCATTAGGATTAATGGGAAGGAGTGCATGTGTGGAAACACAGAGTTTATAGCTACTGTCAAGACTGCATCTCTGTTTAGACACTTCGCATCATATGCACATCTGTGGCTGAGAAACACTTTGCATAGCTGACGGGAGAATGAGGCAAAAAGAGGTTCCTTTTGCATTGTCCCAGTCCTGGCGACACTGCACTGTGCTAGTCTTTTGGCCCAGGTGAGAGTACCCTTTCGCCTTCAGCCTGCTCTCATCTGTGCCAGCTACTAACAGCTCAAAGGGGACATTCCGGCCGCTAGGGATTGCAGCGGCACACCTCAATCATGCCATCAATGGCAGCTCTATGCCATCTGAAAAATTTACTTAGGTGAGAACCTCTGAGAACTGGATCTGCTAGGCTTATTGTCAGTTTGTGCCAGTAGAACAGTACAAAGCACCTGGAGCATGGCCCAGAATCCAGGCCTCTATTTATATACTGCGATACTGCCAATCCCCAAAGTTCAAAAAATCATGAGATTGGCCCAAAAATCAAAAGATTTTTAAAAAATTTGAATCATGTTTTCAATCCTTCTTTTGTTTTCTGAACTCCCCTGTACCTGCCCTGCAATGTGGGATAATCCAGTGTTGCCAACTTTCACAAATTGAGAGTCAGAGAGGTGATTTTGCCCCCTACCCCCAGCAGGAGTTCTCACTGCAATCCCCAATTGAGTTTGGGGCCACATTGTGCGATGTGCTGTACAAACACAGAGTAAGGGAAAGTCCTGAAGAGTTTACAACCTAGTGCAAAGCAGAGGGGTGAGTTAGTGGTGTGGGAACTGGAACTGGGATTCGCTAAACTTATCGCATATAGGGGGTCATCCAGCTTCCCTTGGATAGGAACAAGATCTAATCCCTGTTGAGCTAAGCAAGATACAAATGGGTGACCTACAAGTGAAAGGCTCTAGAGCTCATTGGCAATACCATGAGGCACTCACTCCCCATAAGCACTAAAGTTACACATTCAAGAGTGGGGCTGACTTTCTGGAAGGATAAGTTCATCTGAAATCAAGTTCTGACTTTTATGGAGTTTACACAGGCAGGATCTTCTGCTTTCTGGGAACACAGGCAAAATCTTCCAAACTAAACAGGAACAAGGGACTCTTAAGAGTGTTCACACATGGAGTTAATCAGGAGTAACTCCAGGTGTAGCCAAACCCTTTACAATCTCAAATACATTCTAAATCTGCCACACCATTCTTAAAGGTACAGCTCCCATTAACCAAAATAAAAACACTAAACATACAACCATAAAACCAACATTAACACAACATCCAAATTCACTTTTAAATGCATCCCGCAAGTCACTCCATGGACTAACTATTACTCAGACGTGTATAGATTTTTCACCTCCACACACACATCATCATTGTTTGAACCCACAACTGTCAGCAACATAGCACCAAGCTCACCCACTTAAGTTAGAGGGATAATTAATAGCGGGAGAGTATGCTATTTGTATCTGGGTGGGCCATGCCATATATGGAAAAATACCACACATATGGAGAGTGGGTTATACAAGTATTTGAGAGACAGCAGTGGGATACTGAGAGAGCAGGCTTTGGCTTGCCTCTTCCCTTTATAGCTAATACTGCCATTCTTATCTGAGAGCTACAGGATTCACCCTTCCTCCAGTTCTCTCTCCTAGCATCTGTTCATCTGTTTTCTCTGCATTTCTCTCACCCCATTTCTCTGAGCATCCGCCTCTCCACTTTTTCCTGCATCTGCTTTCTCTGTCCCTTTCTGCCCCCTCCTTTTTTTCAGTTCACAGAAATGTTGGGGATTGTAACAGGGAAATGGGATGGAGAAGGAAAGAGAAGAATGGACAGGAAGGGAGATGTGATTTAGGATTGCTGTCAGAGTTGTTGATGGAGTTGGTTTGTGAAAGGACTGCCACTGCGTGGAGAAAGTGTTTGTGCCTTGCACATTGTGTCACAAGCATCACCAGACCATTACACAGCCAGTTAAACATACTGTATTTTCCCTCTGCTTATATTCTCCCTTGCAAGGATCACCACATGAAAAAAATAGGACTGGCTTCTCCAACCTGCACCTCTGGGGTAGGTTCCCAGAGCTGAAGGCTCTTTTTCATTGGCTTCTTCCCCACGCAGCTTGTTCCGCAGTGTAAGCATGACCACCTATGCTCCAGGAAGTACAGACTTCTATTGGTTGGCATCACATGATGATGCTGTCACATGACACACTATGTGATACCTGTCTGCTGAACTCAAACCTGTCATGATTCAAAGAAGGACTTTGGAAATGCATTTGCAAATATCCCCAAAGTGTTTGTCTTGTCCTAGTAGACACCATAGTCAGAATGTATTAGCTTTGCCTTGGAATCAGGTGAACAATTTTTGGTACTGGAGATGGGCCTTACTTGCAAATTTCAGGGGATGGTTGGATGCTTCCCAAAATTTAGTGGTGCTTGGAACTGAGGTTTTGGAATGAGTCCCTATTTTGTATTATTAGGAAATAATTAAAAGGAGACTGAAAACTGCCCAGTACAGCATAAGAAAAATGCCAAATATCTTTGAGCTCCTGTGGGCTGGCTTATATGCAGCTGAGACATCTTAGGTGTGTGGGGACAGCTGATAGATGTTTGTGGAGCCTATAAAACATGTTACAGATTCATTTTCCTTTGGTTTTGTGCTGAACTCCATTGTCTGTCTCTGTCTGGTTAATCAGTACATTCAACACATACACGTCTCATAATGCAGCTCCATTCTAAACATACAGTTCATCTTTCAGAGGAAGACTCAATCCTTGAAAAACAAACAAAACAACCCCCCCCCCATCTCAATAGAGAAAAAAAATCAGTACATCTCCTAAAACAAAGTCTTCTCTGAAGGCTTGACTACTTAACCTTATTTAATTTGGCATTACTGATCCAATCTGGCTAGAAAACAAACCCCTTTAGTAAAAGACAGTATATGACTATTTCATTTAGGGACTTAGATTTTCAGTTTAAAACTAAAAATAGCTGATAAAACAACATTGATTGTAACTGTTCAAGAATCTGTTTTCTTAAGAAATAAACTACTGAAAACAACTAACAAATAGAAAGAGGCAAGGTTTCTCACTAGGTACTTTGCTGATTTCACCCCTTAGTACATCCAGTTCTTACTCTCTGTATCAGAGGGGTAGCCGTGTTAGTCTGGCATCGAGGTTTGTTGCATGGATTGGTTCCTGAGTTAGAGTTACTATGGTGCAGTGTGTAGTTATTGGTGAGATTATGCTTCAGGTTGGCGGGTTGTCTGTCGGTGAGGACTGGCCTGCCACCCAAGGCCTGTGAAAGAGAGGGATCGTTGTCCAGGATGGGTTGTAGATCACTGATGATGCGTTGGAGAGGTTTTAGCTGGGGACTGTATGTAATGGCCAGTGGAGTTCTGTTGGTTTCTTTCTTGGGCTTGTCTTGCAGTAGGAGGCTTCTGGGTACACGTGTGGCTCTGTTGATCTGTTTCCTTATTTCCTCGTGCGGGTATCATAGTTTTGAGAATGCTTGGTGAAGTTTTTGTAGGTGTTGGTCTCTGTCTGAAGAGTTGGAGCAGATACGGTTGTATCTCAGTGCTTGGCTGTAGTCAATGGATTGTGTGGTGTGTCCAGGATGAAAGCTGGAGGCATGAAGGTAGGCATAACGGTCGGTGGGTTTTCGGTATAGGGTGGTGTTAATGTGACTGTCACTTATTTGCACCGTGGTGTCTAGGAAGTGGACCGCCCGTGTAGATTGGTCCAGGCTGAGGTTGATGGTGGGGTGGAACCTGTTGAAATCGTGGTGGAATTTTTCCAGAGTCTCCTTCCCATGGGTCCAGATGATGAAGATGTCATTAATGTAGCATAGGTAGAGAAGAGGTGCAAGCGGACAAGAGCTGAGGAAGCTTTGTTCCAGGTCAGCCATAAAAATGTTGGCATATTGTGGGGCCATGCGGGGGCCCATAGTGGTGCCACTGGTCTGGAGGTATATATTGTCATCAAATTTAAAATAGTTGTGTGTGAGGGCAACAAACCTCGATGCCAACTCTGCCCACATATCTAAACCAGCGACACCATCACAGGACCTAACCAGATCAGCCACACCATCACCAGTTCATTCACCTGCACATCCACCAATGTAATATACTCCATCATATGCCAGCAATGCCCCTCTGCTATGTATATCGGCCAAACTGGACAGTCCCTACATAAAAAGATAAATGGACACAAATCAGATATTAGGAACGGCAATATACAAAAACCTGTAGGAGAACACTTCAATCTCCCTGGACACACAATAGCAGATTTAAAGGTAGCCATCCTGCAGCAAAAAAACTTCAGGACCAAACTTCAAAGAGAAACTGTTGAGCTTCAGTTCATCTGCAAATTTGACACCATCAGCTCAGGATTAAACAAAGACTGTGAATGGCTAGCCAACTACGAAAGCAGTTTCTCCTCCCTGGGTGTTCACACCTCAACTGCTAGAAGAGGGCCTCATCCTCCCTGATTGAACTAACCTCGTTATCTCTAGCCTGACTCACTCTTGCTTGCATATTTATACCTGCCTCTGGAAATTTCCACTACGTGCATCCGACGAAGTGGGCATTCACCCATGAAAGCTCATGCTCCAATACGTCTGTTAGTCTATAAGGTGCCACAGGACTCTTTGCTGCTTTTACTCTCTGTAGTTCACTTCTTGGTAATGTATAATAGCAATGTGGAAGCTCGGTGCATGGGTGTGTAGGTGTGGTTACACACAGTTTACAGCACACAATACAAACAATAAATGATCGCTTTTATGATTATTTGTAAAAGTGCTACATCTTTCTAATTACACAAATGATAGTTGCTCAGATGCAGGCTATCACAGTTCAAATAAAACCATAAAAATTGATTTCTCTAGGAAGTTATAAGGCTTTAAAATAGCTAAAATAAATAGAAATGAGTAAAAATAGGAACTGAGAACCCGAATTCCTAATTCCTTCTTGAAATCTGACTTGTTTGGGAAGCGGTGCAGGAATTTAAAGAAGTTAATTCTTTAATCATCTGTTTTAAATGTGTATATTACTCTCCTTCACCACCTTTCCTAAACCGTTACTATCAGTTAAACAACTCTAGTGTTCCTCTCCAGAGGTGACTGTATTTCAAATATGGGTGAAGTGATTCCTAAGTATATGTAACCTGTGCCTGCTGGATGTGGCACTCTGTCCCCCTTTAGTGGCACCCAGACCAGCTAGAGATTGATGAGCCTTCTATAGCTTTGGCTAAGAGACATGTGTCTTTTCGCTTATGCAGTAGAGGCTCTTGCTTTAAGCTCCAGGGGTCCTAGATTTTATCCCTGCTGACAATGACCGTTGTCTGTCAATGTTACATAGGTACATATGAAAAGCACCCTATAAATGTCCTGGGCTCTTCGGGGCAGGGCCCGTCTTTTTGTTCTGTGTTGTACAGTGCCTTGCACTGGTCCATGACTGGGGCTCCTACACACTAGCACAACATAAATACATTATTATTATTTGAGATGTATCATCATTACCATTAAGTACTCTTAATTGCTATAGTTTTAACTCATCTCACTCTTTGTTTCTATACTTGACTGCAAACAGCCATCCCTTCAAACACGTCAGTTATCACAGACTGCCTCTATTCCTGCTAACTCTGGGGTTCCAAATTCACTACTGAGACTTTTCAACTTTAGGACTAAATAATTTGGAGTCTTATGCAAAATCATAATGCCAAAGAGCCACTTTTTTTTTTAAGGAAAATACATTATTGTAATCAAGCACTCAGTTTCAAGTACATATTCCAATGAAAGGGGTAACAGCAATAAACCAATCTCTTTTCATACTAGATTTTATAATCAAAACAAAACCATCCCTGCTAAATCAAGGCCAAATGCAATCAAACCAGGTGGGAAAACATATAGTGCAAAACTTAAAGCATTCCCCATTGGGAGTTAGGTGCCTAGGTGCTTTAAAAAATGCCATTAGGTGCCATCTGCAACTTTTGGAGCCTAAATACCTTTAAAACTCTGCCCCTAAATGCCAAAGGAACAGTGAAAAATGTGGGGCTGTAACAGTTCAGCTGAATCTACTTTGTCACGTGCCATCATTTCCCTTTCCTCAGGTTGCCCAGCATGAGACTTGGTAAGCAAAGATATTAGCACCTAATAAAGTAGAAGTTCTTTCATTTATTATTCACTAGGCTCCAAGGTTTCTAATGCCACTCAGTGTTAGCACACTTCCCATATTAATTATTTAACAACTCACAAGTTCAGTACGATACTCTAGAAAAAGCAATGAAACAGCCCAGAGAATATATGTATAAAGTTATCCTCTCAAGCTCTTTTTATTCCAACTCACTCAGACTGTACATTGTGGAATATCCCTCAACATCCTATGTCAAATAAATACCTCTAAGCTTCCCAAGTGCTCTTTGCAGGAAGACAACTTCCTCCTAAGTACCATATATGCTGTCTTAATCCTGCTGTACTCAGTTCATAGTGCTTCTTCCCTACTCTCTGGCGGTGAAGCGCATGCAGCAGCAGAATGTCTGATACACACTTCTGGCATCTCTGCTCTAACGATCACTCATGGTAAATGGGTAGGCACATGTACAACTGTAATAAGGATAATTCCTGTTAACATTACTATCACACTTCTATCTGTCTCCAAAGCACTCTGAAAAATTAGCACATAATCAGGCGCTGCATATCTGTTATTTGACTCATCATGAACTCCTTTTTTCCAGGTGCAAGCTAAACAGGGTGCAAGTCAGGCTTAAACCGGTTTAAGTGTCCATGTGCAAAGTTGCACTGGTTTAACTAATTCAGTGTAACAACACACCGTTAGTTAAACTGGCACAACTTCTGTGTTTAGACCTATAGGCAGGGTCAGAATCATAAAAGCGAGGACAAAGAAGTTTAAAATTGATGAAGCTGGTGAAGGAACTCGTAAGGAGAGGTGCTTGGTTGGACTGATAGACAAAGAAGATGATTTTGTAGACAAGATCATAGCTTTAAGATTGGTTGAATCCAAGGGGGGGGGAGGGAGGTGTTGCATTTACCTTTGTTTGTCATGGAATTGTGTTTGCATTTGTAGTTTGCTGCCTACTGGTAAAGAAAAAGGTGCTGCTTAAAAGATTAGAGATTTGAGAAGGACAGAATACTGCTTCCAATGATGTTGATAGGAATATACCAAATCGAAAGTCAGTTGAGTCTGAAGCTTTAAGAGACTTTGAACCAGATCCTCAGTTGAGGTAAACTGATGTATCTCTGTTGAAGTCCACGGAGCTATGCTGACTTATACCACCTGAGGGTGTGCCCCCTGTGTCTATTTCATACCTTTAAATTAATCTGTTTTATAAATTATACATGACAGTTTTAGCCACTTGAATTTATGCTACCAGGTCTCAACTGAGCTTCAGAAGTATGTGGCCCTGCATTCTGAACAGAGGGCCAAATCCTGTGCACTTTGCACATAACTAAAGTCAATAGGATTAAGTATTCCGCTGGGATTGTGTTTGAGTAAATGAAGAATTTGGCTATGAGATTGTAAACTGCAAGAATTAGTGCTACTTCTTTGTAATCAAAGCTATTGTCCTTTAAAACCCCAAAACTTTAATAATGATACTACTTGTAATTCACATAAGTCCTCAGTGAACCTCACATGTTATGATCTAGTACAGGGGTTGGCAACCTTTCTGAAGTGATGTGCCGAGTCTTCATGTATTCACTCTAATTTAAGGTTTCGCGTGCCAGTAATAAATTTTAACGTTTTTAGAAGGTCTCTTTCTATAAGTCTATAATATATAACTAAACTATTGTTGCATGTAAAGTAAATAAGGTTTTAAAAATGTTTAATAAGCTTCATTTAAAATTAAATTAAAATGCAGAGCCTCCCAGACCTAGGGTGACCAGATGTCCTGATTTTACAGGGACGGTCCCGATTTTTGGGTCTTTTTCTTATATAGGTTCCTATTACCCTCCACCCCCATCCCGATTTTTCACATTTGCTGTCTGGTCACCCTACCCAGACTGGTGGCCAGGGCCCGGGCAGTGTGAGTGCCACTGAAAATCAGCTCGCCTGCCACCTTCGGCACACATGTCATAGGTTGCTTACCCCTGATCTAGTAACAGCAACCACACAGGTTGTCTTCAAAAAAGCAGCTAGTCTTCTTACTAGATTTACTGATCCATGTCCCTGTTTCTTATTGTTAACTAAGATATGCTGGCTAGCATAAGTATATATTACACTGATAATACTACCCGCAATATATAGTCCAAACATTTAAGTCTACACATTATTAAGCATTAGTATAGCAGTTATTTAGCCCAAATTGGCCTGTATCTTTGTTATAATCCTGTACACTTAGGCTAAGTACCCCAAAACAATTTGCATGAGCTGAAGCAAGCCTTGACTTGAGTAGCTAGGAAAACTGTCAGTATCAGGACATATGATTATTTCCTCATGGCGACAGGAAAGGAGTTACCCACACAAAGCTATGAGGTGTCTTGAGGCCTCTTGGTACCTGGAATGCATGTGCTCAGAACAAAGAAAAGGGTATATCATGACCTGGAATGCAGGGGTTCAGAACAAAAGATAAAGGGGTACCCTCATGGTACCAGAAACAAACCAGGTAAAAAGCTGATTCATTGAATCCAGTTTCAGGTGACATATATAGTACCTGTTACTGGTAAACCGGTAGGGTATAAAAAGGTGGCTTTGGGGAGGTAACTTCAGGAAGCACACCTTCTGCATAAGGTGAATGTAACATCACTGCACGGGACTGCTCTTCTGAGACTGCTATCGTATAGATCCTTTTTCCTGTACTATATTAATAAATCTGACAGACACTGATTATTTCGTCTGTTGAGTATATTTCATAACAAAATAACAAACCAAAGTGTGGTCAAGCAACTGACTATATAATTCATCAATATTATTTTCTACCAAATTTTCTGGAACCTTATATGTTTTTCTTTAAAGGTGTCAGATACTCAAGGCCGATTAGGGACTACAAGGAAACCTGAGAGACAAGTCACTCGAATGGTTATTATTATGATCCTTGCATTTCTAATCTGCTGGTCTCCATATGCAGCCTTTTCCATTCTTGTCACCGCATGGCCTTCCATTGATCTGGATCCTCGTCTGGCCGCAATCCCAGCTTTCTTTTCCAAAACAGCTACAGTTTATAATCCGATTATTTATGTCTTTATGAACAAACAGGTACTGTATGCCTTCAATACTCATATTTTGATATTTTGTTTGACTCATTCCTGAGTGAATGGCGTTGTTTCAATAATTAATTTTATCTACCTACATGTTAATTCATTTAGATAAATATTGCTCCACTTATATTACACATCATTCTGAATTAAAATAACCCAATATTTATATCCATCTACTGTATACTATGTATTGTAGACTGAAATTTTAGGGCAGGGACCCTGAACTGGCTGGTCTCTAAGCATTGCTGCAATATAAATGTTAAATAATAAATAATAATTACTGAGATATTTTAAGCTTCATATAAGTTTAAAACAAAATAATTTAATCTCCTTTATTTTATAATTTTAGTTCAGGAGGTGTTTCATTCAGCTGTTCGGATGCAGTGACAGAGAGACTGCAACGTCCAATATGAACCCAACTTTGGAGAGAGCGGTGCTAACCCAGGACAAAGGTGGGGGTGAAATGTTCACAATAGCAGCACACAACACCATTTCAAACAGGAGAAATGAGGATGAACAGAGGAGCTGCCATTCTTTTGCTCAGTTGACAGTTTCAGAAAACAAAGTCCGTCCGATGTAAACAGAACAAGTTTCAAGATCAGAAATGCAGCACTATAGACTGTTCCCTTATTACCAGCTGTTCATACAAACGGTTGTCAGCAAGACTGTTAGGGCTCACAGACTGGCAGAAATTTGCCGCTGGGGTTGCTGAGCCACAGAAACGCTGAGAGCCTCTAAGCTCTGCAGCTGTAGAGTATTCCTTGTATTCAGAGGGCAAAGGATCAGCATTCTAAGTGACAGTGGAATGCCCCACTATTAACTGATTCCACACTATCCCTTTTCCAGGCCATCCACCCTCCTGTTCCTGGGAATGACTTCAGGAGACTCCAGTGAACATATACCAGGACTCATTCAACTGACTGAACATTGTGACTTGGAAGAAAACAAACGATCCCATGGCTCCAAATTACTAAAGATAAATAAATAATACTTAGCACTTGGCTGACTGGAGCTCAAATAGGTAGAGCTAGGAAGGGATTCTGAGACCTAATGACTTCAAAAAAAGAAGACAATGCAGAGTGCCCTGTACTCATTTACGATCTGTGGTAGGGTTCCTTTCTCAAGCCATAACACTCTATGGCAATCAGGAGATGCCTCCAGATTCCCAGCCATTGTTTCATTAATACAAACCCCGTCAGAGAGACTTCCCTAGAGCCCTTCAAGTCTCTCCTCCCCCGCCCCCATCCTTGCCATACAAGAAAGTCCCTAGGACTCCCTGAGGTGGATTTATAACAGCTGACAATGATTGTGGTGGGGCGAGAGAATAAGGCTAGGATGTTGTGCAACAAGGAAAGTGTCACACCCCAGTACTGTGCAAGTGACCTTTCTGAGGAGAAGTTCTGTAGCTGGCTGATCTTCCCCTATAGAAGTCTGCCTGATGCAGAGGTAGGATCAATTACGTTCCAGAGACCCCATGGCTTGGGAGGCTACTGCTATTAATGATTTTGGGGTTTCTTAGTGAATGTCATTTGTAAAAGTCAGCCTCTGGGGGAGAGTATGGTTAAAAGGCTCAGCTCCAACAAAACTTTAGGCAGACTCTGTGTGTCCATATGCCCCAAATTAATTCTTCCCCTCATCCCATACCTGGGTCATGATGTGCCTCTCAAACAAGGCAGCACAGCCCTATGCCAACAAGCAGCTGGTGGCAATCAGTTGTGAGCTGCACCATCTTCACTGCTCAGCCTCTAACCAGCAGCTAAGTCTACATCTCTGACTCTGGATTCCAGATATCATGGATCCTGCCGGCATCAGGCCCCATCTTTTCACTGACAGAACATTCCTGAGCCAAACACTTCAAACCATTATCTTATCTAAGCTTGGATGTCAGGAGCAGGGAGTGCAATGTAAATACAATTTCCATAAACAGTGAGAACTAAACTTACCAGTTTTGATCCTATGTATGTTTGCATGTCAAATACTTAACGTTATTTACTAATAATGCAGTAATAAAATCTGCTTCCCCTGGACAGCATACACGCTCACCCCCAAAAACCAGGCTAGCACTTGAATGCAATAAGTAATTTAGTTTTGATGCAATCTTTGGTGTACATTGTATGAAATATTACTAAGGATCAGGCACAGTAGATTGTTCTTTTGTAACTGAGTGGAACTAGAATGATGTCAAATCAACAGGCAGCAGCCGGCAGTGTTCATGGCAGTAAGGTGTTGTGAAGCAATATATCCTTAATGTGGAAAACCATTATTTCTTGAATCAAGTGTTTATAAAATGCTACTAGAAGACAGCAATTATTTCATTGCATCCACGCTAGCCATATTATGTACTAGCCATAGCAATGCCAAAGTGATAACAAAACCAGTCACCAAAACCCAGAGTTTTCATTTGTTTTGTTTTACTTCAGAGCAAAATAAGAATAAAATTCCTTCACTGTAAATAAATCAGTGTTGTTTCTAGCAGATTTTTCCTCTCCTTTGTCTGTAAAACATCAAATTACAAGGAACACCGTATGATAGAACCCTGAACAGTGAATGGATGTGTGACCGACACCAGCGTGGCTAGCATATTGGGGATTGAATTAGGGACTTCCAGAAGGAAAAGCATGAATCTCTTCAGCTTGAGCTAAAGTGCCAGTTTCTGTGACAGACCTGTACCTTTGGCAGGTATAATATAACTATACCTATAACTCAAAGTTCATCTCACAGCAGTCCTAGACAAGCCTCCAGTTATGTGATCACCATACCAGGGACTGAACCACAGAACCAAAAGCTTGAGTTGCCACAGCTTGAGTGAGAGTGCCAGACTCTCTAGCACCGGGATCCTCTGTGGACTGGGCATTGAGGGCAACACATCACATATGCTGACTAGCGGGTACAGATGCATTGATTTTTCTTTCACAATTTAAACATCAACATCTTTATAGAATAATTTACCACCCCCAAAGCTGCTGACATACATTCTGCACTAACTTCACCAAGCCAGTGGATGTTAGCTCATAAAGAAATACATAGCCAGAAGGTGGGAAAATGCATCATCTCTTCCTCATCTGTCTCTCTTTTCACCACGACCTTCTTGTCTGAAACTTCATGTTGTTGGATTTACAATGTACATTCTCAGAATGCAGGGTCTACAGAACCAATGGGATGCTGTGGGTGCCCTCTAGTGGTCAATATAACACATGACCATTAAAAGAATATACAACTATCTAAGCTTCCTTATTTATTTATTTATTTATTTTAAACCTTGCTGCTGGTGTTTTTTATTAGAAAGGTCCTGGCTCCTGGGCCAGATTCTGCCCTCAGTGACTTCTGTGCAGTCTTCAGTGATGATGCATAGGTGTCTCTGAGGGTAGAATTAGGTCCATTAGTTGTATTTCTGTCAGTTTTATTTTATAATTTAATCAGGACCTCCTTTAAACCCACACATGAGGAACTGAATCTACAATATTCAGTAAAACAAAAAGAAAGGTTCTTTACATTTATATTGTTTTATGTATAGCTTTTTTCAAAAATCAATAAAATAGAAGACATTTGCAACTAGAACCAATTTAGAAAAGGGTTACTTGTTTCTGAACGGTCTGTATATTATATTCAGAATTAGTACATCTGTGGTTTCATTGGCCATATACTGTTCCATCTAGCTGCAATATTTTTGGGGTGTTATTCTGCACAGGAGAACCAGGGCTTTCTAGGGCAGGTAATTCCCATGTCGTGGGATGGTTGGCTCATTATGCACGGAGGAGGAAAACAAATATCCTTTTGGCAGCACTGTGCAATGTGGAGATGTAATTCAAGTTCCACTAGTCTCAATTTTTGATATGTACCCCTCTTACCTCCTGCTCAAGCTGTGCCGGGTGAGAAAGTTTCTATTTGCCTCAGGCTGTTGTAACCTCTTTACATGTCTGCAGACAGGGGGTAAATGGATGGGCCCTGGCCAATTTTCTTGGCAAAATTAAAAATGCACTGACCTGCAGTTGGGTTTGGTGGACTATTGTCATCAACCAGGGAAGGCTGGTTCAGAAACTCCTGTATGTTCCCTGGTCCTGCATTGTTGTGGTGAGGGGAACTTCCTTTCTTTCCACCCTGGGTTTTTCCTTCCCCTTTGATTGTCGCTGGGAGGAGGAAAATCTGTAGATCAATAAGCTCCAGTCAGCAACTGTCAGGCAGTGTCGGCTGATACTCAGAATAAAGCTGGGCTCTCCCCAACCATGAGGCAGTAGAGCCCCTGCTAGCCACAAGGCCACACGCTGTCAGGCAGCAGAGCCATTAGAGCTCCCGCACAGCAAAAAGGATCCCTCCCCCGCCAGCCAAAGGCAGCAGAGACCTTAACCAGGCAAAAGCCCCACCAGGCTGCAAATCCATGCAGAGGACCCCCTCTACTCCATTGGCCAGAATGCCCTCCCCCCACCTATTTCAGAGCTCCCTAGAGCTTCCTCCTTGCTGGATGAGACATTCTACCCTCAGACTCCCAGGCAAATGGCTCTTGTGCTACCCTTAAGGCCAGCAGAGCCCCTAAGTCTCACCTGTGCCTCCCCAATAGGCTGCAGCTCCTTGCAGAGCCCTCCCCGCCCCCGCGGCAAAGGGCAGCAGAGGCCCCTCTTCCTACCAAGCTCATTTGGTGTTGTTGCTCTTCAGATGCAAAGGATGGTGCTGGCAAGCTCCTCGGCCTCCCTGGCTGTCTCCTATACAGGCTCCTTGTGTAGCTCCTGAGGTGGGGGTGGAGCTCAGCACCGTGATGCTCAGACTTTCTGAGGGCACATTCTTTTTAGCTGACATCATCCCTGTTCCATTCTTTCAGGGCTCCCCCAGAAGTTTTTCTCATGGTACATATAGTCAGTCCTTGTGGAGCCATCACTGCTGCGGCTGCTGGCCCTAGTGCCTCACCAGCTGAGTCACCACCGTGCTCAGTTCCTGCCTTCCAGCCTGAACACCCAGGTGCAGAGTCCCTTCCCATCCCTGAGAAGAGAACGGGCTGTTGGAAGTGGGGTGAGGCCCGGTAGGCCTCGGGAAGCCCTTGTGCAGGAGATGGTTGCATGGCAACAGTGAGAAGGAATATTACTGGCAGCCCCACTGCTCAGTGTGCCCACTCAGGTTTGGCCTTGTAGCCCTCTAATTTGATGGAGAGGCAGTGGGGCCAAACCTGGGCCTTGTTGCGACCCTCCATGCATGGGGGTCACAATGTCAGTCACTTAATTTTGGCCCCATGGCCCTGCATCATGACAGAGGGCAGGCGGCCAAACTTGAGCGGGCAATAGAACGGCTAGCACTGCTGCTCCTTGCCACTGCCAATGGTGCTCACCATGAGAAACGTGCACATGGCTGGGGGTGCCACTGGTGAGGAGCTTCTTTAGGGTCAGGCAACCACCAGCCTGTCCCTTCCTGGGCTGCTCTTCACCTTCTTGTGCTGGGACTTGCCCCTCATTATCAGTCACAACGGCTGTCACAGCGGCCACGGAAAGGTTGTCTTGGGCCTGTGGCCCTTTCCAGTAAGATGTACAATAAATGAAGTGCTTGGAAAGATTTAAAAATGGTTTTAAAAAACTTTTCTTGCTGACATCTTAGTGTGCAAATTCTTTTCATTCTGGAAAATAGAGAAGTATAAGTAGCAAGGAGTCTCTGTAAGTCATGGATACCTTGTGATACTAAGATTTCGTAGACTTTCAGTCATATTTGCTCATCACACAGTAAGAACACATTTAAGGTCAAATACTAATGAAATGTATATGGGTTTATGCTCAAAAAAGAGTAAAATGTTCGTCAGAGTAAGACCAGAAAACCTAGCTTCAAACCCAAAAAACAGAATTCTATTCTATATAGATTCTCAGATGGTGCTCATCAGTGTAGAAGCTGAGTTCCTACCAGTGGTGCATTAGGGTGCATGGCTAACATCTGTCATGTGGTGTTTGTTCTCTCATCCTTTTCCCAGGGGAAGAAGTGGGTGCAGTGGAGTGTCTTCTTTTGATAGAGTGTTTTTTTTTTGTTCCTTTTAAATTTACATGTTGCTATGTGTTTCTGTTAGAGAAGTGAAGGTCAAAGAAAATTGCCTTCCACTTGGAGCAGAAAGTCATGAGGTTTGTGATGGTCCTTTGTTCCTGGGGGAATTCATTCCACAGTCTTGGACCAGCCCTGAAAAGATTCTGTCTCATGCACAGATAAGCCTTACCCTTTATTGTGTCTGAGGTGTGAAGTTCTTGACCAGTCTTCATCCCTGAGCTTTAGGTGATCTTTTAGATATCCTGGGCCCAGGCCACTTAGTGACTTGAGGCTAAGGACTGAGACCCTGAACTTTATTCAAAACCCTAGGGGAAGCCAGTATAGAGAACAGCGGACAGCTGTGATGAGCTCACAGTAGCTTGTGTTGCTGAGGTGATGCACTGTAGTGATCTGTGCTAGTTGGAATTTCCTAAGTGCTGAAGGCTTCATGCCCATGTATACAGCATTGCTTTAATTCAGCCAAGAGGTGCTGAAGGTGTGAATAACTAAGGCCAGAAGTCAAGAGTTGATGGGATGATTTGTGTCTCCAAGCATCATACAGCCTCTGGAAGTGCCCCCTTTAACACGCTAAGCCCTAGATCTCCACAAGGGTGACTCCACAAGACTGGATTGCTAGATTCAGCACCCATGTGTTTTTTCTGTAGCTGTCCAGCAGGTCCAAATGAATTTAGACCCTTGGTAGAGATTTTATCCCCGTAGGAAGCAGTACAACCAGTAGCTATTTGTGGCAATGCAAGACAGCATTTTCAAAAGAAGACTGCAGTTACTAGTCAATTGAAATACAGTATTCAAGGGTCCTTAGGTGAGTATGAAAATGTAAAATTTCATTACGTGCCTCTCTTTTCCAAAGCCTTCTGGATTGCATCTCTTTCTGCTGCACAACAGCAATCTTAGAACCACGTGACCTCTCACCTAGTCCTTTGTGTCAAGTTCAGTCCTGCTGTGTTCACAGGTTCTGCTTCCCTTGGCTCCTAGCTATTAACAGTTAATGTCTGGTCATTGGTCTTAAACTTTTGTTAATAAGCTCTCATCATCCATGATGTGTACAATCATCCCTATTGTACATATGAGTAAACAGAGGTGCAGAGAGGTTAAATGTCATATAGTAATACAATGGCAGTGCTTAGTAAAGAACCCAGCAGTTCTAATTCCACTCAACCCCTGGTATCAGTAAATGACAATTCATCTCTTAAAATAATAGTAAACAACCACCAATCTAATTCCATATTAACAGGGATAGACATTTTCTTTCTGACCACTGGTCAGACAATGGTTCTTGGAAAACTTTAATATCTTGAAGAATTTATATTGGTCCAAACTGCTGTTTCCAGCACCGGTAGGTCAGAGACTATTGGATCTTACAATGTGGCAATGCCTACGTTTATTAAATTCATTTTTCAGTTTTCTTCCATTGTTGTGGAATACTAACTTTGCAAAATTTCTGTATCAGTAGCAACATGAAACATACATTAAAGTGGATGTTTATCTGCCACCACTGCAGTTCCCTTTTGAGTCCCATGCTGCTGCTGTTTCATAAGTAGTGTCTTGTTTCTATGTTCAAGAGAAGCCACGTTGGTCTAATAAAATTAAATTGAGAAAATTCAGGACAATGGATTTGCACAGGTGTTTTTGAGGGCAGATAAGACCTAGAAAGTCACTTGGGAAATAGTCCACTACAGAAAATATGTCTGTTATTTGTTCACAGTAAAAATACCCATAATTCTCATAGTAACTCAGAGTGAATCTCAGCAGGTGGAGAAGGAACACACACCAAGACACACTGATTTTTAGAGGCGCTGAGCACCTACAGTTCCCATTGGACCCAGGTTACTAACTTCAACGGGAGTTGTTTGAAAATAAGATCTATAGTGCATTGCACATCCTGGTATAAGATAGACATGGTTTCATTTGTTCTGCATACAGGGCATTACTTGCATCACACAGGTGAAATGCAACAACATGGCAAGTTGTGAAATGAGGAAGCTACCACTGCTTATTTGTTTGTTAAATCTATTTCAGGAATAAATTCAAGTGTCACAAATGTACTGTGACCTTAGCTATTATTAAATATTTCTATATAACACAATCTCAATTATTTTAAAATTATGAGCCAGAGAAAAATTAAACAAAAATACTGTATGATTTACAGTGGTGACACCTGATTAATTCTATTACCTAATGACAACACAACACTAACAGTATGCCCTGCCATGTGCAAACAGTTACTTGTGCTATAGATGGGGGACAGTCATTTCAAGAGTTCATGACTGGAGTATAACTTATGCATGTTGCCACACAATATTTGATTATTAAATAATTTTTCATGTAATTGAATTTATATTTTGCTGTCATCAGAAATTACATAGATTTACTGAAAACTATTTTACAGCTTTAATCATGATTTGGAAAATTAGCATCCTAAAGCAACAACCTCCCTCTGTTTTGTGATCATTTATTACATTTTAATGATGCAGCCTAGACAAACTAACTGACCTTCTTATAAATCTTCCATGACATCAGAGGATAATTGCTTTGTGTTTTTCCTTAAAGAATGTGTCAGCAGCAATCCATCACTTTACTTGTTTACAATGGAAATAGTACTTTTGTTTTGCAGAATGCAATACATAAATTATCCTTGTCATGAGCCTTACTCTTCACTTAAAGTTGTGCCAGCATTCTTTTGAAAACTCAATTTTTAAGGGCTTATGTACCCGAGCAGTAAAAATTTGTTCCTGAATGAAAACTGGCATAGACAATGTTTCCTTAGAAATTAGTTATTTCAGCAAATCTGAAAAATGACTTTAATTTTAATTTATAAATTAAAAATTACCAAGTAGCACTTTCACTTTTCAGGTTCTAGAACACTTTTACTCAAATACAAAATTGAATTTTACATTCAATTTTGCAGGTTATTTTCCCATAATCTGGACTAATGCCTGGGGTATTTTGAGGGGGCAAAAGGATAAAAATGAGCCAGGGCCAAATCTTCCCCTACATGGGGAAAAACATATTGGGGAGGTAGGAATCCTTGGTTTGTCATGTAATGTTTCTGTGTGCTGTTCAACAGCTACCACAGCCCACCCTAGTAGTAGATGGTATTAGGTTCTGTATAGAGGGCTTCACTAATACCTTTCTGAGTGGTAGAAATATTAACTACAGTCACTCAACCTGTGCACCTTACATAATCATATATGCCTGTGCAGAATGGATGGATGTAAAATGTTGCTGGATCAAACTGCTAGTATTTTTACACCCACTTTGCACAGGTGTTAATGACTTACACAAGGTGTGAGGGCTTGTTGAATAATACCTTGTGTTTTCATTAAGTCCCTTCACTATTTAAATTAAACTGTATTCAGTCCTCATTCCAGCAGTAGTGGCTGACAGGTCTTAGCTGGCCTGTAAAGCACTCCACTTTGCCATATGATAAACAGGTTGCCACTTTTGCAGCCAAAGGGACATTGCTTTATGGTCAGCAATCACTTGCAAGCTGTGACTCAATAGAAATGCACATCCAACCTTCCCAAAGCACCATAGAAATCACTTGTCCTTCAGATATTTGCTATTAACTGATATGTTTGCCCCTCTGAGTAATTTGAACATGCCCACAGTGTTGCACACACACAAACTTTAATCAGATAGAATCCCAAGTGCTTTCAAATCAACTTCTTTCATGCAAGCTGCATAGGCATGCTGCAGGAAGATGAACAATACATTCACTAGGCCTTTGTGAAAAAAGTCTTGGCACAGGTGAATGCTCTAATTTTTGCAGTAAATATTTTGCACTCTTGTCTCACATTTGTTGCCTTGACTTTTTGTGGCATGAAAATAATGGGTAAGTTTTGTAGATGATGTATGTAACCCTAGGCACCCCATATTCACACCCTACTGCAATGATTTTTTGTACAAAATATGCCTCGTGAGGTATCATTTGAAAACGAATAACACATTAGTCAATAATATCATTGTAAAATATGTGTAACAATGCTGCGTGTGAAATTATGGATACTCACTAGTATTATGCTTTAAAGTCTGTGACTAAAAGGTATTTCAACCAGGCATGTCAGGGTGAGTTGATAAACAGGTTTTTTTCCAGATAAAGGAAGAAGCCTGACGCCTCAAACCAGATGTGGCCCAAATTCAAAACCGCAATCATTGTATCGGAGATTGAAGCAATAAGAAATATTGTGCATAGTAGTAACTACCGGTGGGGGAAGAACTAGCATAGAGCCTTATCTTCCAGACCTCAGGGGTCCTTTAAGCAGAATGAAGTAATGAACTTAATCTGGGGGTATCCTTCAGAAGAATACATTTCAAATGTTCACCAAACTATAAAGAGAGGGGGAGTGAACCCTCAGCTATCTTGCACTTTAAGGAGACAAAGAAACAAAGCAATTTGTCTCTGTGGTTCCTGGCCAGGCTGTCCAGTGAAAAGCTAAAAAGACAACTGGGGGTGAAAAACCATCTTGAACAAAGACTATTTTGCTAGATTAAGTTTTAGACTTTTAAATGTGTTTTCACTTTTATTCGCTTTTAACTATCTTTATCTTTAGCTCGTTTACTTGGTATCACTTAAGCCATGCTCTTTTGTTAATAAACTTGTTTTGCTTTCATTATAAATCACCAGAGCTGGGTAAATTTGGTAAAGTGTGTGCTTCTACTAAGTTAACAAGTTAGAAATGTAAGACTCTTTGTAAAGGAAGCCAATCTATTGCTTTTCCTGGGAGAGTCCAGTGAGAGGGACTGGTCCCTGCAGTAGGACAATTTTGGGGCGAGTGCGGGGCTGGAAGGGTACTAAGGTCAGCCTACAAGCAATAAACAAGTTGGGCAAAGCCAGGTTGAGGTTGGTGGGCTGCTGGTAGGCCATTGTGGTTAAAGTGCTGAACCCAAGCTTCATAGCCACAGGACACCCTAGGCTACAAGGCAGATGTTAACTGAACCCCTTCGTGGCCTGAACCCCAAAATGTCACAGTTACAAATAAGGAACTGAATGACAAGACAATGACTTCAATGAACAAAATTCCTGTCCACGGGAATCCCTGGGTGACGCGTACATCCATCATAGCAATCTGTATGCCAACATCCCACACCTGGCTCCTGGTGCAAGAGAAGTATCTGGGTGCAAAGGGACATGGACAGGGCTTCCCTATTCCACGGTGATCCATAGCTGCCAAACTGCCCCGGGACGTCATGGACAGCCAGGCATAAATTAGTGCATCCTTCAGGCCATTTTAACTTATGGCAGAAACTAGACTAGGCACCTTTGCCCACTCCTCCAGTCTCTTGTCAAGCATAGCTTGGCCAAACCAGAAAATCTGGCACCACATTTGTAATATACAGGGTGTTGTCCAAATTGAACAGATTTGTTTTATTAGTTAAATATCTATTGTTTCATCTGGTAGAAATGCTTTCCCTTTAATGGGGACTCCTTTATAGAAAACCTTGGCTGGCCTCTTGCAGATAAGCCACTGGGAGGAGGCTTTGTTGATCAGTAAGGTGCTGTTATTGGACAGTCTTGTGGTATGACAGAATCAATACTACTAATCATGTTATCTTCATCTTTTTCATTATTCCTTGAAGGTTTTTCAGATAAGAAAGGACAAGAGAATGAATTGCCTGAAAAGCTGAATTTGCTGAGTAGAGGAAGTTATGAGCAACTCCTTCCACAACATGATGGAAATGGGGTCCAGACAGTTCTTGCTACTGCTGCTCTTAGGATATTAATTACATCAGTGGACTGATTTTGATTTTTCAAACATATGTTCATTTACTCTCTTGTTATCCATTACCATCAGGTGAATCATTGGCCTATCAGGTACCAGTGTTAGCTGCACTGTAAAATATGGCCTGTTCATGAGCAGCTTGAAGAAAAGACTAATAGAAGCAATTGCAGTGATGGGAAGAATGATATTCCATAAAGGAGAGACACGGGGGGTGGGGGTGGGAGGGGATAGGTGCTGTGAAAGTGGAGACATGAGCTAATACATTGGGGGAAAGGCAGAGATATAGACTAATTGAGGATGGAGCGAAGGAAAGAAGAGTCACTAGTGATAAACCAAGTCCAACAGCCCCCTTTCTCTTATGCTTCCAGCATCAGTTTTCATGTACGTTCTTGCTTCTGCTTCATTTTCTGCTCCTATGCCACTTTTTCTCCAGGCGCAAACTAGTGCTTAGACTAGAACAATAATATAACTGCTATGCTTCTCCTTTCCCTTCAGGCTCACAGTTAGCCCAGTGATTCTCAATGTCGCTATCGAGAGACCATGCTCTCACAATCCACTTATTTACACATTTGCTGTTGCAGGGGATGGGTTTAGATGGAAACTTGACTGGGGTTAGTTGGGAGGCGTAGTCCAGAAGGATGATGATTAACTGGGATAAGGGCTTTGGTCCCCTAGATACTTCTACCCAGTGGCATTAATGCGGATACTCGTTCAGGGGAGTATGTCACTAGGAAGTTTGTGCGCAGCATAACTACTAGAGTAAAACACTCAAAGCTGGTCAGTCAAAATGGTGGTGAAAGTATTTTCTATATATTTTGACCTTAGTGAAAATGATTATCTAAGAAAATAACACTAATATTAAAAGGATTTTAAATTAATCTGTCCCCCACCCTATCACCTCAAGAAGATCAACAATAATCCGCATCTCAAATGTTCAGAAACAAAGTTTTAAAATCATTAGTGAAGAAAAGATTCTTAGGGAGAATTTACAGTAATCCTCTTTATTATATTTCTCCTTATTATAGTTCATGTTATTCTTTTTCTTTATTATATTTATATTGAAGTCTCTCTCCCTTTGCTTGTCACAAAGAGTTAAAGCTGTAAGAATTTAAGAGCTTTTCAGTAATTTGGCACATCAGCTTTATCCCGGCTATTACCCAACTGCATCAAGATATTAATGTAGTCATCTCTCTTTAGTCTCAATGAATTGTGATAAAAATGTCAAACAATTAGATTATATTGGCCAACGTAGCCCTGTTTGATTGAGTATAGATGTAGGCCATGTCCCTTGAATCATACTGATAAAGAGGCAGAAAGGCTTGTAGAACTCCATTGTAAATTTATTTCAGTATGCTATATTCTTTAGGTTTCTACTGTCAGTAACGCTGATAACTAAAATATGCTAAACAGGTGTTTTCAGGCTGCATAAAGGTCAATGTCATTCAAGGCAAACAAAACTGATCGCTGCAGGAGGAAAAAACCCGCCAAAGCCGCAACAGATTATGACACAATGGGTCAAGTTAAGCAGGCAGGAAACAGTTTATGACTACAAATTTACAGACAGCAGGTACATTGCACAAATTTTACCTCTCCTACCTGAGCTAAAGAAGAGCCTCCGTTAGCCATAGGAGTATTAGCGCTTGTATCCTCTCTCAGCCAGTTACCAGAGTAAATGGTATCTATACAGCTTATAGATAATTGATATAGATATCTGGTTATGAACTTTTAATGCTGGATAATATGTATTTACTGGAAGGGCAGTAAGATATCTAGGATGAAATTTTCAGATGGCCTCCCTTTTCTGCATGCACAAAATGTGTGCCCTATAGCCTGTGGAAACGGTACATCACATACTGACAACTCTGAGCATCCACATGGAATGCACATAACCATTCAATTTGCACACAGAACAGATACTGATTCCTGAAGGGATAAAGTTATTGCAGAAACCGTCATTTTTATGACTTATTTAGGAGCTTACAATATGCTCAGTGTGGTCAGGACACAAAATCCAGACAGTCCATGCCCCCAAAGAGATCTACACAGGATCCACTAGTCATAGAATTATTGTAGTACGAACCATTGTTAACCTCACCCTTTTGCTCCAAGTGTAAGGTGAATTTTCATGAGCTGCCTTCTCCAATACAAACACAGAAGGGTGTATACATATTTTAAAACAAAGACAAAAGCTCCACCCTAACATAACACTCCACTGCACACACACTTTCCCCCTTGGTAGAGGATGAGAGAAAGAATGAACCACAAAAGCCTTGTGGATGTGAGAAAGTGGTAGATGTGGTATATTTTGACTTTAGTAAGGCTTTTGATTCTGTCTTGCATGACCTTCTCATAAACAAACTAGGGAAATTCAACCTAGATGGAGCTACCATAAGGTGAGTGCATAACGGGTTGGAAAACCATTCCCAGAGAGTAGTTATCAGTGGTTTACAGTCAAGCTGAAAGGGCATATCAAGTGGGATCAGGCAGGGATCAGTTCCGGGTCCGGTTCTGTTCAATATCTTCATTAATGATTTAGATAATGGCATAGAGAGTATACTTATAAAGTTTGCAGATGATACCAAGAGGGGATGGGCTGCAAGTACTTTGGAGGCTAGGATTAAAATTCAAAATGATCTGGAAAAACTGGAGAAATGGTCTGAAGTAAATAGGATGAAATTCAATAAGGACAAATGCAACATACTACATTTTGGAAGGCATACTTAATTGAACAAATACAAAATGGGAAATGACTGTCTGGAAAGAAGTACTGAAGAAAGGGATCTGGGGGTCATAGTGGATAACAAGCTAAATATGAGTCAACAGTGTAATACTGTTGCAAAAAGAGCAAATATTATTCTGGGATGCATTAGCAGGAGTGTTGTAAGCAAGACACAAGAAGTAATTCCACTTTACTCCATACTGATTAGGCCTCAACTGAGTATTGTGTCCAGTTCTGGGTGCCATATTTCAGGAAAGATGTGGACAAATTGGAAGTCCAGAGAAGAGCAAAAAAAAAAAAAAAAGATTAAAGGTCTAGAACAGGGGTTGGCAACCTTTCAGCAGTGGTGTGCCAAGTCTTCATTTATTCACCCTGATTTAAGGTTTCGTGTGCCAGTAATACATTTTTAGAAGGTCTCTTTCTATAAGTCTATAATATATAACTAAACTATTGTTGTATGTAAAGTAAATAAGGTTTTTAAAATGTTTAAGAAGCTTCATTTAAAATTAAATTAAAATGCAGAGCCCCCCGGACTGGTGGCCAGGGCCCGGGCAGTGTGAGTGCCACTGAAAATCAGCTCATGTGCCGAAGGCGGCACACATGCCATAGGTTGCCTACCCCTGGTCTAGAAAACATGACCTATGAAGGAAAATTTTAAAAATTGGGTTTGTTTAGTCTGGAGAAGAGAAGACTGAGAGGGGACATGATAACAGTTTTCAGGTACATAAAAAGTTGTTACAAGGAGGAGTGAGAAAAATTGTTCTCCTTAACCTCTGAGGATAAGACAAGACACAATGGGCTTAAATTGCAATGAGGGTGGTTTAGGTTGGACATTAGGAAAAACTTCCTGTCAGGGTGGTTAAGCACCGGAATAAATTTCCTAGGGAGTTTGTGGAATCTCCATCATTGGATATTTTTAAAAGCAGGTTGGACAATCACCTGTCAGGGATGGTCTAGATAATACTTAGTCCTGCCATGTGTGCAGGGGACTGAACTAGATGACCTCTCGAGGTCCGCTCCAGTCTATGATTCTATGTGACAAATGTTAGTCATATTGTTTAATGCATTACTGGAAGGTGCTTGGTTACTATGAAGATGAAGATTGTATCAGAATCAATATCAAACAGAACCAAATAGCTATGGCCATGGGGACCGAACTCCCCATTCCACCCTAGAAGGTGTCCCTCCAAATCAGGGTAGAGGATTATTAACAGGAGGAGAGGCGGAAATCCTGCATTATCCATGCTGTGCGTGTTCGATAAACATAGGGCTTCACTTTGCAGTAACATAAATCTGACCTCATTCACAAGCAATAAGTTCACACATAACCACACACCATTAAAGACAAATACATATTTCTTAAATAATGGATCTGATTAACAATAATGGATCTGATACAAAATTCACAGTGGCAAATGATTTCAGGGGACTTACCCCGACTTACAGTAGTCTAAATGAGACCCCAGAATGCTCCTGGATCATCTCCTAAAATCTAAAAAGATGCTATGGTACAGTAGCTCTATAAAATTGATCTCTGAAACTTTCACTTTAGTCAGTAGCTTGTGTTGTGACCTTAAAATAATCCAAGCAAAGGACAAAAACAAAACCTCCCAAATAAAAATACTGAACTTAGTAGAAAAGTGTTTTGGTTGCAGGATGCTGCTTAATGTATTTAATAACCCTCACGTTAGCGGTCAACTATAGAGGTATTTATGCATAAAAGAAAATAAACAAAGTCCTAATTAGCACTGCATTATTGAAGATTTCTGGAAAGGCTTTTCATCCTTATTGACTTCTGGCCTTTCCTAATAATTTGAAATGGTAAACGCCAAGCTCAAGAACATTAAATAAAATGATAGGATGTGACCTTCCAATTTGAAAAAAGAATGTATTCCTGGAGTTAAGTAGTGATCTCATTTTCAGTTTCACCTTGCAATTTTCTGCCCTCTTCTGCCATCACGTGTCAGGCCCAAGCATCATGTGAAATATAGGAAAAATAATTCATGTTAAAAATTCAATGATAAATAACTAGATTTCTCATGTTTGACTTATTAATGCACACAGTCACCAAATTGAAAATCTAAAAAGACAACATTATGTTTAAAAACATTTCAGAAAGGTAAAGTAAAAATGCTGTAAAATCTACTTTTAATCTTTATTTTATTCTAGTAAGGGGGACACCCAGATACTTTAAGACTTACAGCTATTTTCTGTGTTCATCTTCTTCCATTGACTCTGCTGAAATTACTTCTGAAGGATTTTTGCTTCTAAAAGGAATTTTTATTTTGTTGGCTACCTGTAAAATGCTAGAAGGTATCACATGCCTATCACATGTATATTCTCCCTACAATGCACATGTACCAGGCATGTACACAATGAGAGAATACACTCCAGCCATCTGTGCCAATGCTATCGTTATGTTGATGTTTATTTTTAAGGTATATTATTGATATAGAAAATACAGACGTTGGGCTTTAGCCTTGGAGACTTTGCAGCAGTTATTTTACACTCCAGTAGGGTTGTGTAACTTTATAAACCAAAGTGTTATACTGCACTTTGGTTTATAAAGAAAAGAAGAAAAAAAAGAAGGGGCCAATCAGTCTGAAATCAGTCTCTGTACCATAAGAGCTAAGCAGCCCTTCTATAACCTGCAATACTTAACAGAAATGTTTCTCTCATTAGGCATTCTGCCTCACTCTCTTCTCAATATGCTGTCGGAAACTAACCCAAACAGGGCTTTTGAAGATGACATTCATCAGGCTCACTCAAGTCCCCCAGATGTGCTAATGCGGAAGACGACTCTTACCAGCTAGCTGCACATCAGCCAACCAGCAGACAGCTTCATGTGAGCCACAGCCTAACATTTACTGTTTGGCTCTACCTTGACTGAACAGAATGTTCTTGACATTAGTCAGAAAGACCTCATTTATGCCAATCATTCACTCAGTACTGGAAAATGGATGGCATAAATGTCTCACTGTTTGATCTCAGAAATGAATCTGCCATACATGGAAGAGCAACAAAAGGGAACGTCATGGCTTTTAAAGTTTGAAACCTTCAAAACATTCTGGTCTCTGACTGTATCCACTGCCTGCCAAGCACAATCAATCTGAGACTTAATGATGGGATGGTTACAAAGCATGTCCATTCCCCTCACCCTCCCCTATTGTTGCACATGAGAGTGATATGCTCACATGTGAGAGACGTAAAATCTATCACAATGCAGCACTGTTGAGTCTGGGTAAAGGGTTAAACTCATTTGTATGCAGTCACTCCCCAGTGAGTTCCACAGTGATCAGTCTTCACTGGAAATTGGTCTGAACATTTTAGGGAAAGGCTTCTACGTCAGCCCACCTTCTCTTCTCAGTAGGTCAGTTTCATTGTGAATAGATTTAGCTTGATCACATTCTTAGAACTGATGTTGATATATATATATCCCCTGGACAAGTTTTTGGTTAGTTATGCACATTCCTTGAAACTAGTTATAGGAGACTGTCAAGGGGCAAATACACCTTGTCACCCTGGGGGTGGGGTAAGGATGTGGTAGCCCCGAGGTTACATCTATATGGCTGCCCTCAGCCTCAGGGCTGCGTGGTCCAATGTCCAGCGCCAGTAGGACTCCCCTTGTCTGTAGGGAAGTGTAGCCCAATGGCCAGAGTCAGTAGGACTCCTCTTGGCTGTCGGGAAGCACGGCCCAACGGCCAGAGCTATCAGGAGAGCATGTGCTTCGGGGGGGGTGATGGGGAGGGGGACCCGGAACCTCCATGCTCCACTGGGTCCCAGCCTAGGGCCCTGGTAGTGGCAAATGAGTTTGTCACTAAGTTGGGGGGAATCTGCCCACAACACGCCAACTGCTGCAGAGACACTGGCTAGTCCCTCCCTGGGTTACTTCATACTGTGACTCCTTCAGTTGAAGTCAGAGTGTCTTCAGAGTCTCGAGGCTCCTTGGGTGGTAACTGCAATCTCCCTGGGGCATCTGCAGGTACCTGGGTGCCTGCCTGGGCCCTGGCATCTCCTGCTTCCATGGTCCAGTATCCTGGCTGCTCCATGGTTGGAGCCAGCAAGATGTATCCTTTTTCCTCAGTGGTCAGCTCAGACTGGGCTAGGCTGCTCCCTTTTATACTGCAGCAGCAGTTGGAGCATGCCCAGTAGGTTCAAGGGGGCGTGGCTTCCACTGCTAAGAGCGCTGCCGTAACCCCTTCTGCTCCAGTGTGGGGCAAGTATACCCCATCACAGAGACCCATACCATACTTATCTGATTCCTTTAACACAGCAGGATTAAATATTTGGTGGACAATGTAGAATGCTCAAGTTGCCGGTTTTGAGTTCAGAATGCTTCTTTGAACATGTGGTGTTTCAGAAGAAATTTTTGGCAGAAAATATTTTTCATTGTTTGGATACCCGAAAAATGTCGACAGCTTTTCACATTTCATTTTGAATGGTGAGCTGGGAGTAGGTTACATGATCAAAGTTGACACTTTTCTATCTGTAAATCATTTACCCCACAAGACATGTACTGTGGACATTGTGCAAGTTTTCAAATGAATGTGCAACATGTACTGATAGTACAATACAATTCATTGGTGCATTTTGTAGATTTATAGTGGTTGATTCCATGCTTTGTATACAAATGATGGTAACTACTGCTTTCTGTGCTTCTAAGAGGTCTCAAGTTCAATCTTCAAATGGGCCAAGTTTACTCTTGGTGCAGCTCTGGAAAGGTGGAAAGAAAGAGGCTCCCCTGATCCTGGGTTGGCTTAATTTAGAGCAGTCTCAAGGTTATTCTAAGTTATACTGGGTGCAACTACCCATCACACCAGCTGAGGATTTGCTGGTGTGCTGTACCCCATCCCCTTTGGAAAGTGGAGGGGAATATGCAGGAGTAGGGGGACTGACACTTTATGTCAGGGGGAATCTTTGGCTGCCCCATTATGGCAGTTTTCTGTCAGCGTGCCACGATAAAGCAGTCAGATCAGGGACCATTAAGCGCCTTATTTTTGTTATACCCTTCTCTAACTAACTGGATGCATTTCTTCACTGTGGTACATTACAGCTATGTAGTTTTGTCACACTTTTCTTGGACAGTTACCTACCACTCAAATTATGTTCTTGTCCTGTAATATTATCAATAAATTCAACATGATTTTTTTCCTCCTCACATTTTTTAGGTTACATAAATTTCAGCAGAGCAATTTTTTTTCATGCTCGAATATATTATGGTATGTCATTTCTGTTATAAAAGCTAATTGATAATGTGATTTGTTATGTTGCTGAGACATAATTCAGAAAGTTATTTTAAAGCCTTTGATACATGGAATAGCACTAACTGTTTAATATTTCTTGTATGAATGGACACAGCATAAGGTAAAAAATGTGGTGGCATGTAGATGAAATATTTCCAGAAGCTTTTATTCTTGTTGTTTGGGCTTGTGCCAATGTCTTTCTAGTAGAGAGCTCATATTTCTAAGAGGCTTCTCCTAGAATTTATTCCTTGGTCATTAGTTAGCTTTTTTTTTTTTTTTTGGTGGCTGAGAAATTTTTTTTGAAAAAATTAATAGCTTGCAACCAAACATTGAAGCACATTTTCCTGTAATCCTAAGAACAAGCCTTCAAAACAAAAAACAAACAAAAAAACCCTATCAAGAGCAAATGTTTTTGGTTAAGATTATTTATAATACACTATAAACATTTAGAAGGTGCACTTCTGAAAAATTGTTGTATTTGTGTGCATCTAATAATAGGTTTGGTGTAATCTTATCAAAGTCTTACTATCTGTGACCATTCTCAGTGTAGTTAAACCCAAGGGAGTACTTTTTCTGTACAACTTGATAATGGAACTCAAGGTTAACTCAATTTCTATACTTGCACTTGAACAGTTTGGCTTCATATTGTAAGATGCAGTCCCTGAGCATGGGACCCCACCTCAGTTCCTAGTAGTTCTCCAATCAACCCACTTGCCACCAGTAGTTTTAAAATAACCTTTCCACGCTTGGGGTCTAATGACTTAAGTCCTCTCAAAATAAATATACAATTCCTTTGGCCCTTACAGATTCAAACTCTTCTTTCCTCAGAACTTCTTTGTTTCAGGGCTTCAAGCTCTGGCTCTCTTGACTCCCCAGTTCCTTTCGTTCAGGGAGGCTCTGCCAGTCCCACTCTGGCTTCTTGCTCCTCTCTGTCCTGATTACTGGGTAGCTCAGATCCTTTTTTCACTTGAGGCAGGGTCTCCCTAGCCCTCCTTGCTTGGGCTGTGCTTGAACTGTGCAGGTTTCCTTACCCCACCATTATCCTAGTGGTGACACCAGAGATCCTCCCTGTAGGTCTCTCCCGACTCTAGTGTCTCCTGAGTGAAGAGCACTCATTTTTAATTCTCAGCATGTGGTCACATGACTTAGACACCAGGCCCCCATTTCCAGCTTGGTCTGGTGATCCTTCCCTGAACTTAAAGAGGCCATGACTTGGAACAGGGTTGGCTGGCCCCAGGCCCCCCCACTGGGGAAAGCCCATGCTCTTAGACGTCAGCAGAGGTTTCTATAGAACGGTAGGTGCTAAACTTGCAAACTAAATTCATACGACTGCCCAGACAGAGGAGTTATTTGGCTTGTTCAAGGTTAAGACAATCTGGGCCTATCTATGCTATAGCCATGTTAAATGCAGCTAGGCTTTGCCCATCTCAAACAGTTAGAGCTAGCACAACTCTTAGAGGGTCTCTTCTGCAGTGACTGGGGGAAGATGGCTGAGAAGCAATTTGCAGCAATGAGCAATCCTCTGCTAGGATCTTTGCACAATCTCAAAGAATAATATTCCAGTGACTGGTATATTCAGGGCAAGAGGTCAGTTTTGCATAGTTGGTAATTGTAGCACTGTTTTTCTAAATTGCCCAAAGTCATTACAGTTCTTGAGTCTACTCATTTGCCTTGAGTCACTACTCAGTATTTAATAAACTGTCTTTTTAAAAACAGTCATTAGGCTTTTCTTAGCTTTAGTTTATGTCACTTGTCCTGTATTAAATAATAGCTAAATTAGTCTTGTAGACCTTTAGCTTTAGTGTTCTTTCAGAAAACTGTATGTAATAATGAGGATCATCTGTATTGCAAAGAACGTACACCTAGTTTCCTTAACCTTTTTGAGGAAGAGCACTCCCAAATTCCCCCTATCATGCAGAGTGAGCTCTGTGCTATTATAAACCCCTCTGTTCTTTTAACTCACCCTTTTACTGAAGGACACCACAAGTGTGTACTACACACATAAGCTCTGATTCTCATTTACACTAAAAGCCCATTACATCACTCTGGCAGTTTAAGGTGACCATATGCTGGATGTAAATAATATTTTCCACATACTTTAAGATCCCTTTACACTTCTAGAGAGGTGCAAAGGGCCCTTAGCCTAAATGAGAATCAGCCCCATAGAGCATTTATGTAGAATGTGACCTTATGAATTGTTTAAATATATACTAACTTCTGAAAATGGATAGGGATGGCAAACATGATTTGGCCAAAATAAGAATCAACTTAACTTTCAGCCACAACTCAAGGAAAGTTTGGGAAAAACTTCAGAAAAGCATTCAGGGTTTCAGATGCTTAACCAACTCAAGCCTTTGAACCTGACCTTTTCTCCATCACTTTTTTCAACAGTTTTGTACACCCCCTAATTTGCCCACCCTCAATTTTTATTTACCGGTTTTATTACTTAAACACTCAGCGCTCTAGAGTTTTAACAGCAGTACTGTTGATTTTTTTCCTTATACAATGTATACAAGTTTTCCTTCTTATCTTCCCCAAGTCCTTACCTTTCTTTGCAGTGAAATATAAAAGCTATTCATTTGTCCGTGCTGTTTGGTTCTCCAAATCATTCTGAATTCTACCAGTTTGTGCCTTTGCACTGAGTGACCCTCTGCTTTTATAGTATCAGGAAATTTAATCATGTTACTGCACATTGCTTCTACCAATAATATAGAGGGAAAAAACCCCCACCAGATACTAATCATTGTGGCATTGACTAGTAATCATCCTATATCACTACATGAGTACCCCATTTCATTGATATTCAAGGTAGTTCATTAGCCACTCAAGCAGCTATACTATATTTACTGATCTTACTGAGTAGTCTTTAGTGCAGTACTGCATAAAAAGGTTTTTTAAAGTCACAGCAAACCATGTTTATGGCTGCACACCATTGCCACAAGTCAGCGACTTTGGTTACTTTCTCAAGAAATTTGATCAAATGTTATGCATGCCCTCTGCTCTGACTATCCTTAATTAGTATAAATCATACATTTCTAGGTGTTCCCCTGCTGTATCCCTGATTAGCGTTTCCAGTATCTTCCTCCCAACAAGTCAAGCTTACAGGTCTATAGTTTCCTGGATCTAGACATTATTCTTTATCAAAGTTTTATGATAAAGTAGTGCTGTCAGACTGTAGAGAAATTTTCAAACATACTCATTCATCTTTTTGACAGAGGTTGTTGCATGGCAGTTAGAAACAAAGCATCCAATACCAATGGTAACATTTTTGGGAAAAGTCACTTCGGAAGATTAAATATTTGCATTAGTTTCGTAAATAAAATTCACAATTGTAAACTACTGAATAAGCTAATTATACTTTGATATTAGACACCGCTAAACAGTCTTTCTTAACCTTTTCAGCATTGTACCTTTTATCTTGGGTTATTATCAAAGAACATCCTTTGTAATTTTCTGAATAGGTGAAGAAACTTTTCTGGCCCTGTCATAAGTCTGGAAAGCTGGTACTTCAAGAATACTAAAGTTAATGCAGTAAATTCATTAAGACATACATAGCAAAGTAGGAAAGGATTGGTGATTTACAATTAAAAGAGAGCACACTCTTTTTCAAGGCCTTTTACAGGTCTGTCGCATCTTACGCGCATTCAACATGCGCGATTTCAACTTTACACATTCGGCAAAAACAAAACAAAAAAAAGAGCAAAATAACAATTTCAATACTATACCTGTAGTGCGGGCGATTCCGCCCGCCATTGAACTCAATGGAATTTTGACTATACGCGGTTTTCGCTTTACGCACTAACCGCGGAACGGAACCCCCACATAAGACGAGACAGACCTGTAATTATCCATTATAGAGATAAGAGAAGAAAAAATGAGTGGGTGGCAGCATATGTCAAAAATATTTACAACGCCAACAAACTACAATTTGATGATAAATGATGTGATGAAGAAAGGTATGGGTAAATTCTCTAAGTAAGGATTCAAGAGATAAATACCTGTGGATATCTGCTACAGGCCACTTAGGTACTCCAGGTTACCAAACACTGTACTTTAAATTATCTGTACGGGTGCTGGCAAATGTAGCCAAACATGCATTGAGGAGTCTCCTTTGTTAAGATAAAGTAAACACAAATAAAGGAAAAAAACCTCGGTTCAGAAAGCACAGACTTGAAGCAGAGAAGAGATATTGTTGAATTATTTCATACAGATTGGGCAACAGAGGGTCCTGTGGCACCTTTGAGACTAACAGAAGTACTGGGAGCATAAGCTTTCGTGGGTAAGAACCTCACTTCTTCAGATGCAAGTAATGGAAATCTCCAGAGGCAGGTATAAATCAGTGTGGAGATAACAAGGTTAGTTCAATCAGGGAGGGTGAGGTGCTCTGCTAGCAGTTGAGGTGTGAACACCAAGGGAGGAGAAACTGTTTCTGTAGTTGGATAGCCATTCACAGTCTTTGTTTAATCCTGATCTGATGGTGTCAAATTTGCAAATGAACTGGAGCTCAGCAGTTTCTCTTTGGAGTCTGGTCCTGAAGTTTTTTTGCTGTAAGATGGCTACCTTTACATCTGCTATTGTGTGGCCAGGGAGGTTGAAGTGTTCTCCTACAGGTTTTTGTATATTGCCATTCCTGATATCTGACTTGTGTTCATTTATCCTCTTGCGTAGTGACTGTCCAGTTTGGCCAATGTACATAGCAGAGGGGCATTGCTGGCATATGATGGCATATATAACATTGGTGGACGTGCAGGTGAATGAGCCGGTGATGTTGTAGTTGATCTGGTTAGGTCCTGTGATGGTATTGCTGGTGTAGATATGTGGGCAGAGTTGGCATCGAGGTTTGTTGCATGGGTTGGTTCCTGAGTTAGAGTTGTTATGGTGCGGTGCGTGGTTGCTGGTGAGAATATGCTTAAGGTTGGCAGGTTGTCTGTGGGCGAGGACTGGCCTGCCTCCCAAGGTCTGTGAAAGTGAGGGATCATTGTCCCTCACTTTCACAGTGATCAATCCAGTTCATGGGACTGATTTATACCTGCCTCTGGAGATTTCCATTACTTGCATCTGAAGAAGTGAGGTTCTTACCCACGAAAGCTTATGCTCCCAGTACTTCTGTTAGTCTCAAAAGTGCCACAGGACCCTCTGTTGCTTTTTACAGATTCAGACTAACACGGCTACCCCTCTGATACTTGATACAGATTGGGAAGAACTGACTGAGAACATGAATATATTGAGAAACATGCAACCAGTTAAAACATGATGAGTAACTTAAATTCAGTATCGGAGACCATGGGTTCCCAGAATGGACAAGAATATTAGATTTCAGAAAAGCAAACTTTTTGAAATTAAAATACTAAGTATTATTAAAATCAATTAGGGTGGAAGAGAGCTGGGAAAGCCTAAAATATATCATAATTCAGGCCTAGCAGGGTTGAGTTCCTTTCAGAAAGAAAAATGCAAAACTATGGAGTGGCTAATGTGGCTTCAAACTGCTCAAAGATCTGAGGCTAAAAAACATCCTGTCCTGGAAAAAAAAAGTTGCAAGAATACTTAGTTAAAGCATATAGGGAAAATATAGGGGCAGGCAAAAAAGTTACTGCTGGCTAAAGGGATCAAGGGAAATAAGAAGGATTTTTAAGAACCGTATCAGAGGATAAGAAGAAATAGGGATAAACAGATCCATTAATAAAATGAGGATGATGACATTAATGGTAATTCAAAAAATGAATGAAACTGAATATATTTTAAAAAGCCTGAGTGGAAAGGTAGAGAAAGAAGATTGAAGAATTGGTAAGGAAGGAAGACTCTAAAAGTAACTGAAAATAACAGAACACCACTAGCTGTCACCTTCAGCCCCCAACTAAAACCTCTCCAGCGCATCATCGGAGATCTACAACCTATCCTGAAAGATGATCCTTTACTCTCACAGATCTTGGGAGACAGACCTGTCCTCGCTTACAGACAACCCCCCAACCTAAAGCAAATACTCACCAGCAATCACACATCACTGAACAAAACCACTGACCCAGGAACCTATCCTTGTAACAAAGCCCGATGCCAACTCTGTCCACATATCTATTCAAGTGACATCATCATAGGACCTAATCACATCAGCCATACCATCAGGGGCTCGTTCACCTGCACATCTACCAATGTGATATATGCCATCATGTGCCAGCAATGCCCCTCTGCCATGTACATTGGCCAAACCGGACAGTCTCTACGCAAAAGAATTAATGGACACAAATCTGACATCAGGAATCATAATACTCAAAAACCAGTGGGAGAACACTTTAACCTGTCTGGCCATTCAATGTCAGACCTGCGGGTGGCTAGCTTACAACAGAAAAACTTCAAAAACAGACTCCAACGAGAGACTGCTGAGCTGGAATTGATATGCAAACTAGACACAATCAACTCAGGATTGAATAAGGACTGGGAATGGCTGAGCCATTACAAACATTGACTCTATCTCCCCTTGTAAGTATTCTCACACTTCTTATCAAACTGTCTGTCCTGGGCTATCTTGATTATCACTTCAAAAGTTTTATTTCTCTTACTTAATTGGCCTCTCAGAGTTGGTAAGACAACTCCCACCTGTTCATGCTCTCTGTATGTGTGTATATATATCTCCTCAATATTTATTCCACTCTATATGCATCCGAAGAAGTGGGCTGTAGTCCACGAAAGCTTATGCTCTAATAAATTTGTTAGTCTCTAAGGTGCCACAAGTACTCCTGTTCTTTTTGTAGATAAGACGCAGATAAAGGAGTACTGGGAAAATCTGAACATACACAATTACGGTGGTCTGGATGATATGCACTGTAGGGTAAAAAGAGAATTAGTTAATTAACTGAGTGTACCACAAACTATTTTTGAAAAATCATTGCCCCACTAGGGAAATATTGAAAGACTGGAATAAGGCAAATGTAATCCAAAACTACAATAAAGAAAAGTGTAACCGTGGCAGTTACACTCCTGTAACTCCAATTTCTATACAGAGTAAATTAGTGAAAAAAAATCATGTTAAAAACATTGCTAAACACCTAGAGGATCATGGAACCATGAGCTACAAGCAAGATGGGTTTTAGGAAGAAATTCTATAGAAAAACCTTGGCATTTTAAGAACAGAATTACAAAATTGGTGAGTAAAGGGAATGCTGCAGATTATGATTTTAGTAAAACATTTAATAGACCTTCATGCAAGATTTTGTAAAGCAGCAATTCAAATGGGCTTGGATATGAACATTCACTTGGGCTGAAAAGAGGACAATGCAGGCTGCTAACAGGATAATGCAATGTATCCAGTTGAAGGGTAGTGTCTATTGGGGTACCACACTGGTATTACATTTGGTTTTATGTATCACCTCCACTAATGATCTGGAAAAGGAAGTGAATTGCACAGTTGACCTTTGCATTTTTGGTCGGGCTTCCACCCACAGCAAAGATTAATACAGTCTGCCATGATTACTCTACTATACCCAGGGCCTGCCTGAGGATTTTGGAGAGGCTTAGAGAGTTTGAGAAATTTCTTACCTGATAATTCTCTTTCTTTTAGCAGAGCTTTACCATTAGTTTTAACAATTTTAGGGTGTAACTGAATCCTTACAAGAGTATCCTTCAAAGGGCACAATCCAAAAAAAGAAATTAGCTTCTGTACAGGTATTTACTGAAACACACACACCATAGGCCTCTCGGTCCCCCAGAGGCTACTACATTTTGGTTGATATTTCTGAAGGAGTACAGGGGACTTAGCCACATAGCTTTGAAAATCTCAGCCTTTATGTTGCCCCCCGCCCAACACCCAAAGATAGATTTACCATCCTGATTGTCCCAGAAACAACTGAGGAATGCCATTGGGGGACTCAGGCAAGCCTGAGGTGTCTTCTGATGTCATATTAGAAGTGCAGGGGTCTTACGATTTTTTTGACTGAATGGCTGTCAGTAAGGAATGAATAATTGAAACTCTGGACTCTTCTCTGGATGACAGGTTCATTCTGTATATCATCCATGAGAAGCAATACAGGGGCTACAATGCCCAATTATTATTTCCTGCTTACCATGTTCCCCCCACTCCTGCCCCATCTTGAGGCATCAAAAAAGAGCAACTGAAGAAAAAGGGAGAAATTCCCTTGAACATTACAGCAAACTGCAGTAGAAGACACTCAGTGGACCACAACAGTAACTAAAAGTGTACAGGACTCCTAGGCATCCTGCAATCAAGTAATGAGTCCCTCACCTTTAACTGGGTGTATATTTTATTAATAAAACATGCAAAACAAAACAAAAACAATCCACCCACTCTCAAAGAGAAGACAGCCATAAACATATTTAACTGTGACAGGGCAAGAGTTGCTGCATTTAGATACCTGGATTATTTCCTAGGACATGCATACCCATGGGAGAGATAATTGGTGTTTCTGAGACTCAGGAATAAAAGAATGTAGGAGGTTGGGAGCTTTCTGTCTCCTGGACAGCTACATTTGCCATTGGGAAGCAGATTTTTCTGAATGTGCAAGGCTATGGGAAGTTGGGAAATAACTAAGTGGGATTCCATGCTAAAAATGGCCATTTCTGTGGCTGTCTGGATCATGAAAAGTACAGAAGACTGAAGAGAAAACTTATTTGCTGAATCAGTCCTACATTTCAGCATTGATAACTTAAAACAAAGGTTATATGTCAACATTACCTGGTTTAATTTTGGCATGTTCCCAAAACTCTAGATGAAAGCAAGACAATACATTTACAAAATGAGACTAAGTCAAATGTTTAACTAGGGAAGAAAATTCAATTTAAACGGAATATATTTTTTAAAAAATCATTGTGCGTTTTATAACAAATAATTTGAGGTAGAAGTTACAGGTCATATAAAGTTATCTGATAAACCTCTGGTAGTGGAGAAGAATTTATTGATATTCTTGTGTGAACAAAAAAGATGTTTTGCATGTCATGATTTTATAATAATGTGCTACAAATCTTTAAAGCTCTATCAGGTTCTAATTAACTTTAGCACAGCATGGTAGCCAGGAACAGTATCTTTTTAGTGACATTTTAATGCCTTAAAGTGAGTACAAAAAATTTATCACAGGGAACAGGCTTGGCTGCCTTGCTGGGAAAAAAAGAGTATTTTAAAACTTTTTTGTTTGAAATTATGATCAAAGCTTTATATTTTTACTAAGTTCTTATTTTGCATTTATTTCTATTGGTACAAAAAAAGTTATAAAATTGTTTAAAACATCCACCGGTGACTAAGCATAAGGCAAACTAAATCTGCGTATTTACAATTGTTTCGGAATTTGGTTAATAGTTCTCCATAAAAGATAGTTTTATATTATCAAAGAAATCAATGAGCAGACTGCAGCAATTAAATATTACATCCCTGTTTTATGTAGTGGAGGACACATAATTTATACTCCCTTATTAGTTAGCTAGTTAATTTTATTTTATTTTTATTTATTTTGGAGGCCAGCACGTTATCCATGTTTCCTGCAATACACCAGGAAAAAGATCAATTACCTCAGAACAGGATACCCTAGTAAAATTTTCAGTCAGGTTCCAAGGAGATTAAATGGTCTGTCTGGGTGTCAAGCTTTTTTTGATGTTCAATGTTAAAGTAATACAGGAGAGAAAAGGTTAAGTAATATACATGGGTCCCTAAAATGGGGCACAATCTACTAAGTAGGATAGGGGAAAGGAATTTTAGTGACTTGTCTGTGTTCTCTAGGCTGTCACTGTAGCATGTGGGGAGACACTGCAAGTACTTTCTGGTCATGCTGGTGCGGTCCATGTACTCCTTCCTTAGCCCGGAGATCCCTGATCCTGCATAGAGCCCTTTGTGAAGTCAGGGGAAGAGAAGACTGCTGCTGTAGAGGAAGCTGAGCTCCCTTCCCACATCTGTGTATAGTAGGGTGACCAGATAGCAAGTGTGAAAAATCGGGACGGGGGTAGGGAGTAATAGGCACCTATATAAGACAAAGCCCCAAATATCAGGACTGTCCCTATAAAATTGGGACATCTGGTCACCCTAGCGTATGGCCCTGGAAAATCCAATCACTATTTATACTATTGTAGGTGAATGCAGAGCAAGTAATGTAAAAAGAAAATATACCTTATTTTTGCTTAACACAACATAGTTGATTGCGAATGCGTTTTCTGGAATTTTGTGAACCACAGGCGAAATTTGAGAACTTCATCAATGCTATTATAAATTATTCAAAGGAAAGTTAGTCAATTAAAAAGTACTTTTGAGTCTCATTGCACAAGTTTGTGATGTGAAAACCACTATGTTTGCTAATTTTTAAGCAGAAGGTAAATAATGGAGTAATCATAAGCAGAAATCCAAGATCTGTTTTTAAAGACTTTAATTAACAACAGAAGAGCACACAGAAATGCATACTTTCAATAATACAAAGCTCTGACAAAAATCTTCTTTGATATTTTAATATCAGTACACAAATCTAAAACAAAATAAATTAGCTAACACGCTTTGCATATTCTTAAATTCAATTCTCATTAGTCTACACAAAAAGTACTTAAGATGACTGAATAAATGCTAGCTTTCAAGATAAGACCAATATCATGTATACTGTAGATGAGTTCCTATTTACATATAGAAACCTGACATGAATTCATATAACAATTATGTTGGGTAGCCCATATAATATACAATTGAAAGATGATGGCTGAATTGCAGGAAGGTTTGACTGACTGAGAATGATTTGGTTTTCGATCTCATCACTAGAAGAATTCTTAGAATTCTCTTCCACTAGAAAATATTCAAAAAAATTGTTATTTACAATTATACCTATTAGAATATTTTACAATATAGTATTTTTGCCTCTGTTTGCTTAAATATTCAATTATCTTTTGCATTCCTCTGTTTTACATTGAAATGATGATCAATACACACAAGGGACATTTGAGCACAGAACAGAGAAAACTCAGATAATACTTATGATTTTAGTCTTCCCACTACCCCAAATCATTACTACAAGTCAGCAAAGTGAGGATTTTGTTGGCTTTTCACCAAGAACAAGTAAGTTATTTTATTGTACTTTACTTTACCAGCTGAGGCCTTACCTCTGGCAACTTCTACACAACTTTGTAAATGGAATACGATTTATAATGCTATGTTAGTAACAACCAATAGACAGATAAGTCAAAGACTGCCCCTGTGGGGGTCCCCCACCCCAAGCTAGCAGGTGGAAATTCCTCTATAAATTACCCTATACAGAGAAAAATTTCTAGTGGCTGCCTTCTACCAAGCAGGCTGAACTTATTTTGCGTTTGTAGAGATTTTGCCATGATCTGCAGCCATATCCCCGTAATTTACTACATGCTGTAAAATGTAAAATTAATGAGTACTGTATATTTCATGTTTGTCATGCTCTTAGCACTGCTTGCCAGTCACACAAATTAAATTTTATACCAGTCAGACTTCATGGGAAGTATTCACACTCTGTTGGTGAATATTTTGGCTAATTGTGGTAAAGCTACCAAACAGGGAATTTTACACAGGCAAATGTAATTACTCAAATTAGATTTTGGTCATATTATTGGCCTTGGTACCCCTATCTTTTCCAAAAATTGCCACTGAATGTCAGCACATGTAGTCAGGACCTTACCTTTGGGTCTCATCTGTTAGACTGCACTTATCCCAGCAAAACACCCCCTTTAAACACAATATGGTATTAATTCAATACTAACTAAGGCCCGCTGCCTGCAAACACTTATGTACATGTATAATTTTAAATTTGTGTGTAGTGGCACTGACCATAATGGGACTGCTAATGTGTTTAATGATAAACACATGAGTAATTGTTTGCAGGATTGGGGCCCCAGAGGGGAGAGTGCCACCAACTTAATCATCAATCATACTGTATTTTCCAGGGAGGTGTGACTTACGTATTGATCAGTTCTGACTCTAGTTAATGTATGACAGCACACCCAAGGCAGTATGACTGCACACAGTACATTGTTGATAAATACAGATTGGAAACTGCAGAGAACACTATAAAGTGTGAGTCACATTCATTACTTCCTACTGAGAATTTGCATTTTTATGGATGTAATTTTATATAATAATAGATTTACTTCATGCAGAGATAGCTGAGTTTACTTTATCACAAATACATACTGCATATGTCAAATGAAACCAAATTCAGAAGTTGCTGGAATCAAGTGAAGAAGTTTTCATAAAATGTAAAAAGATTAATTGAGCTTTCCATAGAAACTGAACTTGAAAAGTACCTTACTAAATTATAGACATTTTCCAAATATCCATTCCCCATGACATATGCACTAATTAAAGCTTAATTTTCAGAGACTCCTGGCACCAGCAGCTCCTACTACAGTCTGTGGCAATTGCAGGTGCTCATCACCTCTGAAAACCAGGCCATTATGTAATAAACTATATAAAATGTATACCATTAGACTAAATAGAATGGATTTTTATCAACATAAAAATAGAGTAATGCAGTGATTTATCAGGACCCAGATTATGAAGCAGAATCAACATCTTGTCCTGGACAGTCCAGAAAAGCGAGATTAAGATTTATTTGTTTTAACATATGTTGAATTAATATGTTTCTAATATATGTTATGACTATATGGTGATGAAAACACTTTATGATTTGGTACATATTAGACACGCTAAGATATTAGTTCACCTTGACTATCTTGCATCTGTATCGGTCTACAAGGTCTGACTTTTGAAGCTCTTCTCTTACCCCTACTCCCTCCATGAACTGTGGATGTACATATCAACTGCAAAATGTTTTAAAAATTGTTGCAATTCTATATACCTATCTCCTAGTTAGTGGAGGCCTTTTAAATTTTTTTTTTCAAAACCACAATATTCTCCTGATGTTCCTTTGTTTAAAACATACTTATTTACAATCTTAGCTTTAGCTTTGCAGTAAATCAGCTGAGGGAGAAGTCCAACTGAAGTCAGGAACCACTTGAAGTGGCTGCATTTTTCCTCTCTTACATTGTAACAAAGAATTGTAATAGTGATTAAACTACAAGCATCTAATTCTGTTAATATCAGAGGCCAGTTTCTGTACATTATACAAAGGTGTCTATTTCTTACCTCTAGTTGGTGACGTTTCCAGTCCAATCTTATACTTTTGAAGAACACGAATGGTCTGCCCGGTTGTTTTTCCGGTTTGTAACAAATCTAAAAAGAACTCCTGTCATTTTTATGAACTTTTAATGAGAATTTTGAAAAACAAGAAGATACAAACCCTGGGTTCTTTTAGACCAGTGCCTCAGCTTTTAAAAATGGAGCAAATCAAAATGATATAGATCACTAGGAGTTAGTTATAGTTCTGTGATTGTGCGAGTAACTTTCAAGTAGTTTCCCTTTCTGTGCCCTCGCAGCACCTACAGATTGCTCCGTGGCTTTCATGATTCAAGACCTTGCTCTTAACTATAAAAGTCTTGCTCTTAATTTATAACCAGCAGCTCATCCTTCACTCACATTCATTCACTTTACATTCTTAAAGCAAGAAGACAAGGTTAACATTCTCCTTGAAGGCATCACAGAACATTTTCTCAAAATAGTAATAGTTGCTAATTTATGGCAGCTCAAGGACACTTCTCTCTCCATTAATCGGGGACAGGTAGGGCTCTGAGCACGGTTTTTAGAAAGAAGGATCAGAAAGCCCACATAGCCAGCCAATCCCTGCTACTTATTAGCATGCAGGTCTTCACAGCCTGTATCTCAGCCCTCACTCTACAATGAGGATAGCACAAGAATTGTGCTATTCTACATAAAGTATCAGAAAATTTTAAGGACTAATGTGTTAAGGGAAGATTTGCCACAAGTACATACTTTCAGACAAGATTTCCAGCCTTTTTGCATTCTCTTGTAGGGTTGTATACCACTGGTTGGCCATAATGGAACGAACACCAGTAAGGCTTAGAAGGATTGCTGTCTCTGTTGGTCTCTCTATAGACATATGTAGACGACTAAAGAAAGTCAATAGTATAAGAAAAATAGAATCAATAAATATAATGCATAAAAATGATAAGTACAAAGTTTCCTGAAACATTATGATGCATGTTGTGCTTTTGAATATAGAGGACAAAAATGACTTTTATTCAACTTTCACCATACAAAACATATCAGTAAATGGTGGACTGCATTTTTCTCATACATTTTTAATTCTTAGTGAAAGTGTGTTGGAATGTTTTGTATTAAGTAGGGGATGCTATATAAACAACTATGTTAAGTTCTACTTCATCTCTGCAGGGTGTGAACTCCCACCTAGCAGACTGTGCACTGCCATGTTACTGTTTAGGGAAGGATAATACAGTAAATTAAAGGAAAGAATAACAGACAAAGCACATTAGTTGTGGATAAGGGTCTGTGGAGTAGGCTTTAGGATCCAGCTGAGTAGTTTAGAGACAGGCATGCTGAGTTATCGGTAATGCTTACCTTCAGGAGGAGGAAAAAGAAGAAGAGAAGTGATTTCTCCTTACATGAGATGCATGTCTGCACTTCAGCATATTTGGAGATATGACGGGTCTTTACTGCTAAAAAAGTTGTGTTTTGTTTCCCTTGTGGTAATAACATGTTCAAGCTACCCCAAGGTAAAACAACAGTAAAGACAAGGCACTTCAGGTTGCCCTGGCAGTTAAACTAGAGTTCCTGGTCTTACTGTGTTTTTACCTCAGCATAGGTCACACATATTAATTACTCACAGTAAAAAAATGCAGATACTTTAGCAGTGAAAACAAGCTGTTAGAGTGAGTGCTGCAAAAGTTTGGAGACTCAGAAATGATATACAAGGAAAGACATTCTCCTCCCTGGAGCTGGATTAAATGAAATTGCTGCAACTGAACACTTGGAGATTTGGAGTTTTGATAGTTTTTTTTTTTTTGGGTGAAATTCTAGAGCATTGGAATTGTAGCAATTTAAAAATGGAATTTGGCTTTTTGTCAATCTGCATTTCATGGTAATCCCCGTATAAAACAACAGTTAAGGTTTTCTATAATCTCTCTGGAGGATGCTACCTATTTCTTGGGGGAACACGAAGTTATGTGATTTAGCTTTTAATTGAAGTTATTCTAAACTTTCGGGGAACTGTCACAGTCAGAGCCATAAATCACCCACTTAAGAGATGCAGGATGACAGCAACAGGCTGGTAAATACAATAATCTATTAGGATGAGACTGCAAATGTACACAGTTGGAAAACCTACATTAAGGAATTGTCTTTTGACTTAATTTAGGGAACGACTGTGTTTGGGGAAAAAAGCTTTGAGAAATAAAGGGACCATTCTTAATTGTTTTCATATAAAAGAGGGGGATTCAGGCTTAGTTACTGGATTTAAATATTTAGAGTTATTTTGTGTGTGTGTATTTATGTATTAGATACAGTATCTTACATCCAGCACATTTTAATTTGCAAGGTGTACAGGTAGTTTAGGTGAAAGTGGCGATACTCACTGATAGCTCTTCATATTTTTAGGGGGACTTTTCTATTTATTTCCTATTAGTGGGACATTTATCAGCTGAAGTCAGAAAAGTAGAAAGTATTTTAATTTCTCAAGAATTTGTATTAGATATATACAATAAATGTGTGAGCTCTGTCTCTTTAAATTTAGATGCAAGGCAGATACTTAGCTGTCTTCAAGGTTAACACCTTTAATCAGCAATAGAAAACATCTGGAAAGAAGTTAATTAGCATCCCAAAACAATTTATTCCAGCAAAAGACAAACACTTGGCTCAGTGTCAAAGTATTAATTGTATAAACCTTCAGAAGGACTCTAAAGTATCTTTCTATGCTAGAAAGGCTGTATCTATTTAACTAGATTGATTTAAAAATCCTGAATTCAGAAGACAGTGGGGAAGGTTTCTGCCCCCCGGACTCGGTCTCCCCACAGCCTTGATCTGTCCTCTCCTCATCTGTGGAGCCCTGATACAATGCAGCACCTGTGAAAAAGACTTCTATAGGATCATGGGGGAAAGTGGCCTAACTCCCCACTCCAAACTCAGATCTGAGTCCACCTCACTTTCAGAAGCACAGAAGACAATTTTAAATTTGCTTTGAAAGACAAAAAATGAGGCACTGTGACTATCTGCAGGATAAAATAAGATTTATTCTACCTTTTGAGTGTATCAAGCTTTGCCAGTCGTTGGAAACTCTGATTTGATTGCACCAGATCTAAAAGTACCATCAACTGGCATTCTGGAAAAATAATGTTAGTTGTTTTAACAGCATTTACAAAGTGAATATAGATAATATGTATCTTTCTGATGTTATTGCTCTTGTGAAAGTATTGAATAAACAGTTTTCAATATAAACATTTATTTTTTCTTCTGCCATAACTGTATATTCAGCTATTTGTTAAGAAAAAGCATTTGAATAATCACTTTCTACTACTACCTGACGTCTTTTTGTTTTGTCTTTGTACAGCACCTAGCACAATGGAGTCCTGGTTCATGAGTAGGGCTCCTAGGTGCTATGGTAATACAAATAGTAAACAAATAATAATAAATAATAAATTTACAGGACTCATTTCTGCAACCCTTTCAAGTTCGGTAGAACTGATTTCAAGTAGGATTTACTTGCATGAGTAAATACTACTTAAGTAAAGATTGCAAAATTTGGACCAATGTGATTTTTATCGAGAAGGGTCCCATATAGTCTTACAAACAAATGACAGGGATCTCTGCTTCATTTGTCAGTTGTCTGTCTGAAAGCAAATTAAATTTAAGTGAGATTTATGAATATTTATACTATTCTGATAGATAATCACGTTTTGCAAATCAAATGTGAATTTTCCAGATGCGATCAGTTAATTTACATGGTCAGTGAGACCAAATCAAGGAATATATAGCAGACTAATTCACTATCAATGCCTTTTCTGTACTGTTTTTAAATATTTGTTAAGGAAAAACACAAGAAGCTATTGTAATTCGAATAGCTAACTTATCCTTTCTAAATAAATATTAATGTCCTTTGGAAAACTATGAAATGTGGATAATTGTAGCCAGGATGGCAAGAAACAATCTCCGCTTTCAGAAAATTTAGTGATAGAGAATTATAATATCATGTTTGCAAATATAGGTCAGTGGAGGCTCTCAGAAATTAATATTTATTAGGTCCCATGAAAATTAGCTCTGTACCCGATTCAGCCTACAGGTAACATTAAATGACTTCATGGGCTGTCAACCTGTGGAAATTTGGGTAGATGACCAGGAAGTGGAAAGACTGTGCAGCTACCCTGACAAATCCACTATGTACAGGGTATATTTAAGGGCTTAAGGCCAGATTTGTAAAGATACTTGAAATTAATGGGTATTTGGTGCCGAAGTCCTTTAAAAAATCCCACTAGGTGCCTAACTGTCTCTTTAGGTGCCTAAATACCTTTAAAAATCTGGCCTGAAATCCTTAAATATTCCACGCCCCTAATGGATCTGTCAGGATTAATTCCCTGTAAAATGTATACTGTGCAGCCTCTAATAGGAATAACTATATTTTAAAGGAATAGAAGTGATAGCTATATAAAAAGGACATTAAGCACTTAGTAGCATAGGGGTTTATGTTATTTTTGAAAATGGGACTTAGGTTTCTAAGACACTTGGGTGCTTCTGAAAATAGAAGACTTTGCTCTTTCAAAGGCTCAGAGAAATTTAACAGACAGAGGAAACAGACTTGTTTTCTTTTCCAGTGACGGTGAAAGCCATCTTCACGTTGGTAAAAATGCATTGGAGTAACTAACAAACCTACCAAAGCTTTCTAAGAAAATATTAGATATTGTATCACTAGCCTCTGTGTTCTCCCTGCACTATGGACTTCTGTCCATGGAGAAGTGCTGGAAATCACACAGCATATGTCTCATATATTTTCTGTTCCAGTGGTGTCTTTGTCAACATGTTTAGAATTTCCTGTTGATAAAATAGGGGGCCTAGACTTTTCCTAGCACTTGAAATTTGATTCAGCATTCAAGAAGCATCATCAGTCTAGACCAGGGGTAGGCAACCTATGGCACGCGTGCCAAAGGAGGCACGCGAGCTGATTTTCATTGGCACTCACACTGCCCGTGTCCTGGCTACTGGTCCGGGGGACTCTGCATTTTAATTTAATTTTAAATGAAGCTTCTTAAACATTTAAAAAACCTTATTTACTTTACATACAACAATAGTTTAGTTATACATTATAGACTTGTAGAAAGAGACCTTCTAAAAACGTTAAAATGTATTACTGGCACGCGAAACCTTAAATTAGAGTGAATAAATGAAGACGTGGCACACCACTTTTGAAAGGTTGCCGACCCCTGGTCTAGACACATACATGAAAAGTATTTCCCTGCTATAGGGGACTATAAAACAAGACTACCAGAGACATATCATTTAGGCCCATGTTTTCAAAAGTGACCTCTAATTTTCAGTGCCCAACTCTAAACATGTAAGGTGTAATTTATAAATACCATCTCCAACTCTAATTCAACTCAACTCAGAGCTGTCAGCATTCAGAAACTCTGAATATCAGATCTTGGGCCCCCAAATTCTGAGGCAACTTTTGAAAATTTGAGTCCTAACCTTTTAATATGTCTTTTTGAGAAATTTGGACCCAATGGGAAGAAACCAAATTTCAGGAGAAAGAAAAATATGCCCAACAATAAAAACAGTCAAGTAAATTTGACAGAACTCCCCCTTGCCAAAAGTAGTGTTAGATTCCCACTGTTTAAATTCTAAGACTATTCTAACAGATAGCAAACAACAAGAATTTAAATTGATATTTGTTCCATATCCTGAATGCAGAACTTCTTGAATGAAGAGCATGGTCCCTTAGCTCTGTGTTATACTGTACCTTTCATTGCATAACCCTAATATTCTCATAATTATTTGGCATGGAATAGAATTTTATGATGCTTTGCAAGGGAAGAGAACACAAAATATAGTTTTTTCAGCTTCCTTATCTCACCTGGGATGTTCATAGCAATAAATCTGTTAAGTAAAATATGAGACAAGAATCTTTCCATTCCATAGAACAGAAACGCACTGCAGTTATTCAGTAACTGCTCCCATTCAGCTTGGCTGCAAAGAAAGGTAAGCTATTTAGACCAGGCAGCTGTTTTACAGTAATATTTTTCTGGATACATCTATATAAAATGTTTCAATGTTAATTACTCAACAAACAATTGTTTGAAAAGTAAAAAGACAAAGGGAGAAGACTTCAGTTATGGTACAGAATTTGAACAGCAGTGTGTGTGAACTGTTATACAATAATTTACTTAGCTAAATTGTATACTTTACCATAGTAACATAACACCTCACAGTAAATAAGACATGGACGGTGCTTTTGAGATTTAAGGGACTATTCTACAGAGGAACAAGCCAGTATATACTGTGCAATCCCCATTTCTTTGAGATACAGAATTTATCTTAACATTCAAAGGGAATGCTCAAGGACTAGAAGAGAGCTCATTAGGGAGCTAAGAAATTGGGGTGTGGGAAGAGATGATTCTAAAATTGAAGTAATTATATATGAAGCTAAGTGAACCAACTGTATGAAACAATATTAATTACATTATCAGGTCTTGAAATTGTAAACTACAGGATGAATCTTCACTACTTTATTTCAGAAGTATGTGCTACAATATTACAATCCTATAGTGAGCATGAAAATGCTATAGTTTTCAAATATGTGTTTCCAAAATTGTTGATTTATTAACTCAGTGAAGATGAAAGTACTTGTAAGATGGACAGGGAAGTGATCGGAATTACCTGAACTTGTAACCTCCTGTTATTTTGTCAGAGTGATATTGCTAGAGTGCCAATGTTATAAATTTGTCTATGTATATACTTTATAACTTTCTCTCAAAAACTCGTTGTATATGTCTTCTCCAGTTTTCCATTATTTTAGATAATAAGTTTTTTCTGAAGTTCCATTTATGATAATTTTATTACAATCAAGAAGGACAGTGCCATTTTGCTATCAACAGAATACCCCTACATACTTTAGCCTTGCTTGTGATCAATATGGCAAAATGTATTACAGGTATGTCTTCTGGATTCTTTCTTTAAATTCTTCCATCTATAAATCTGTAGATATGCTTAGGGTAGGGGAGATGTCTTCCTATGCATTTGCACAGCACCTAGCACAATGGGGGCCTAGTCATGACTGGGGCCTCTGGGAAATACCTCTTAAAAAAAAAAGAGAGAAATATAGAAGAGCCATAACAAACCTTGGGACATGCATGCTACCAGTAACTCCTTCCCAGTGTGGTGTAAATTGCTCATGGTATTTTTCTAGGATTTCCTTTATTTTGTGGGAAGGACTTACTGCTTCTGTAACATAAGAATTTAATCATTTAACATAATATAGAGTATGCAATGCAGCCTAAATTTATAACATGCAGAGGCTGGCAATACAATTTTTTTATTTCTATCATCATTCAATCTAAAGTTTTTCCATGAGAAAAGTCCAGTCGCCATGCCCTGGCAATTGTAGGTCTTAATCCTGACTAAAGCTAATGGTGCCAGCTAGTGACAAGTGTGATGGCATATTTTGTGACTGAGAGGGATGAAAAGATAACCTAGGAGAGAAGTCAAGGATAGAATAGGTATAAAAATGACCTCTAAAGGTGGTTCTTCTGTGTCAAGAGTTAACATAACATTGCACTGCTCGTACGATTCCCGTTTTAGGGGCTCAGATACTGTGGTGATGGGAGCTATATAGCACCTCTATTCATAATGGAATTCAATTTCCAGAGCTCTCAGTTTAATACATTTCACAAGACTAATCTCAAAAACAAACAACCCTTCAGTTTTAGTTACAGTTTAATTAGTCTTTTCCATCTTGATTATATTTTCTATGCTCATGCAGCTATAATTTCCACTTACGTGGAGCTCCTCCAAAACTTCAGAATCAGTTATTTCTGCTCTGCTATCAAAGAGAAATTAGGTAGAACAATGTGTCCCAAAGTCATAACATTTGTTATATGCTATGGCTGGAACAATATTTTCCCCTTTGTTAAAGATTATTTTTTATAACTTTATCTGGTTCAAATACCAAATTTAAGTATATTTTGAGCATGCTGAATAACTTAGCTTTTGCTAATAAATTTGAATAAAAATTAAATTAAATGATTGTCTTCAGGGGGAAAATAGGTGAAAATAGGTGGTAGTTATGAAAATATTTTGTGTCATACTGTACAAACACAGTAACTGATACATGTAGCCTTGGTAAATGCACTCCACAAGAAAGAAGTGGTCATTTTTAAATGACCTTACATTGACACTCTTGATTATCGTTGTATCCTTGACCTCCTACAAAGAATCACAAGATAACATGCCACTTCAAGGCTTTAATCACTACATGAGTTTTATTTATAATCTTTGGCTTGAGGACTTCTAAATATAACTCTTGTTAAAAGTGATAAAATATATACAGAATTCTAGCATAATGGATTTTATTCATCAATAGAATGCATAGAATTTTGTTTTTCTAACTTTAACTAGAAAATGTTATTTCTATTTGTTATTTATTTTCAATTTTAAATGATTAGTTCTAAATCACAAATATGAAATTTCCATATGTACAGCAAAGTGGTATCACATTTCTGGGAGGTTATTTGAGAGATAAGTGCCTAAGTGCTTTTGAAAATCTTACTTCTGGTGTTTATGTAAGTTTGAAACCAGACAATTTGATTTTTTTTGTCTTCCAATTCTTCACACAGGTTTTACGTGTCAAACCTCCAGGCTGGATTTAAGTGATAGAGTTACATTATTATACCAAACATTTCAGGTAATTTGAATGAATACTCAGGGTCATAGAAGTTTTTATATATGATTACATTTCAAAGAATGCAGAATAAATACCGATTTTTAGAAATGTGCTGATTCACTATTTGCTGCCACTTGTAGATAATTTGATACTTATGAAATGCTGCTTTTCTATAAATTTAGAAAATGTGAAACTATTAACACCAATTGTTAAGGGAGGAAAAGAGCTACATACTAAATACTGTAAGAATTTCAGTTTTACATTAATTATTTAAAAAAGAAAAAAGTCCAGCTTATTCCCATGGAGTGAAATTCTCATCACCAACATGAAGTCAGAGTGATCAGGCTCTGTGCTGGTGAAACGCCAAGGGACAGTGGGTTTGGGTGCTGAAATTTGCCCTCACAACCTGATGCAAAGGTATGGAGTTGCAGCACAGATCTCCTCTGCAGCTTATGAACTGAAGTAGCAGCTAGAGCTCCTCTGTATCAGTTGCATGTTATCTAAGTATGACTGGCTCCCAATGTAGATCTGCCTCTCCTCTACCCCACTCCCCCCACTACCCTTTGCTCTAGCCCAGTTCAGGAGCCAAAGTAGTGATCAACATTACCCAACATGACCCCAAAGAGCCACAGTAGTGTGAATTCATTGTTTTATTTACTATTTTTATATAACATATATTTTATTCTCCCAACAAAATGCCTGACCAAGTATTCTACAATTGATTAATAACATAGTAAAAGCAGCCTGATTGGTTAATAACTTAGATTAGTTAATAATTAAATCACCCCGAGTTTTAATATCATGTGCTGGAAAGAGCTGCAGGAGACACATTCAAGTGTCAGTTGCAGCTCAAGAGCCTTAGTCTGTTCTAGCCTATGCTGATCTCTTCTGCAACACAAAGGAAAAATCACACAGCACTCATTCCTGTGGCTCCCCAGGGACCTCCAATGCATGCTTAAGTATTGCTGAGGGCCTTAAGTTTACCTTTTTAATCCAAAAATAGCAAAACAAATTACTGTTAAAGAGCTGTACATTTTGTGGGGAAAATACAATGAGAAAGATTATTTCAATAATTATTTTCTTGGAGATGTTGGTTCCATATTTTATTACTTATATGAAGAAGGAAGAATGCAGCCTAGTTTGACTGAATCTGAAATAGGTTTTTATTTTTATAAGAAGCTGAGACTTTTTTTTTTTAAAACATAAGCAACATTATGAGGATGAGCTGTTATGTCAACTACCTCATGTCTTAAGTTCATCACTTACTATAAAAATGTTCTAAATCCACAAAACCTTTAGTTTGTGGAGAAAATAATTTTCTAAATATATTACCTGCTTCTCTTGCTTCATTATATGGATCCACAACATCTGACCTATAGCTAAGGAGATGTAAACAATGAAATCTATCATCTTAACCGATACATTCCGGTTAATAGTTCCTTTTGAAAGGATACATTTAAAATTATGTGTATCAACAGACAGGCAGTTAGGAGGTAGAACACGATTAATGGGTACCTACAATTAAATAACAAAGATTATTTTTTTTGCCATGCAAAAAAATTCTGTAGTTATATCAATATTGCACAACACTATGTCCGACAAAATGAGCGACACTAAAATGCTTTGCTGAAGTCTGGGGGCTTAGACCAAAAGCGGTACAATATGTCAGTGCCAACTGAAACCAAAAACATAAGCATCTTTTGTTGGGGAGAAGCAGTTCAAGTCTGTTTGAAGCTGCTTACCTTGATCTAATGCTGGATACTTTGCTCATACACAGAATATGAATTTAAAGGAAATGGAGGTTAGTTACCTGTAACTAGACGTTCTTCAAGATGTGTGGTCTCTGTCTGTGTTTCACATGTGGGTACGCATACGCACCATGAGCCTGAGTCCAGAAATCCTAAACAGCAGTGTCCATTGGCCCACAAACGTGCAGTAGATCTCTCCACACCTGACTGATGGCATAAGAGGCCGTGTGGGGCAACACCTCCCCTGTTCCTCTTCTGATTGCAAATCCAACAGGATTTGAAGCAGAGGAGACGAAGGGTGAGATTTGTGTAATACAGATAGGGATCACAACTCTCAAAAAACTTCGTGTTACAGGTAAGTAACCTTAATTTCTTCCACATGTGGGTGGATTGACAAGCAGTGGTTAGACTGGAGGGGAGTGAGAAGAAGCTGGAGGCAAAGATGCTTGCAGTACTGAAGTTCACACAGCTGCATCTGCAGCAGAGGCCTGAACTAGCTAATAATGTCTGCACTTTGCAGAGATACATGTCTCACTCAAACAGTAGAGGTGATTGTCACTCATGGAGAAGGAACAAGGGCAGGAGATGCAATTCTTCAACCCTGGGACTCTGGACATAGAGGGAGTCTCCAATACAGGGAAAAACAAGCTATAATAACAATCTTATAAAACTCTAACTAGACTAATATAAAAGTTATGAAACAGAAACTATTAGATATTTATGTACAGGTTCTATCAAGAGAAAAAGCTGCAGAATTCTGTGGACACAGGGATTCTGACTCAGGCCATGCGGCAGTAAGATGGAACTGGAGAGGTGTCAGCCCGCGCTGCCTTTTATACCTTCAGTCGGGAGGGCAAGGAGATCCACTGCACACATGTGGACCAATGGACACTGCATGTTAGAATTTCTGGACTCGGGTGCATGGCACTCATGCATACTCAGGTGTGGAATACACGTAGGCACCAGCACTCAAAGAAGAACTAGCTCAGCAGTTATTGGGCAAAGATTAATAAAAAAGATTCTAACAAATTCTGTGGTTTTCACTCCATCTCACACTTACAGTGTGTGTAACAAAGACCCTGATAAGAACAGTAAATTACCCTATTGCTTCTCTTACCTCATGTGTCTTAGGAAAAATTTAAGGAAATAATTTTTTTTTAAAAAGTTGAAATACAACTACGCTCCATCTGTTTGTGAGATAGCTTGCGATTATGGCCTTAACATAGGGATTAACGTCTCGCTACACTGTTATGTAAAGTAGTATGAATTTCTCTTGCTTACCATTTTGACGTTCTTTTTCTGATCCACTTTTGGTTTCGGTTCCTTTGAACTTTTTGGGTCTTTTTTTACTTCATTCTCTGTGAAAGTTCAAAGAATGACAACTTTAAAATATAGGTGGTGTTTGCTAAACTGCTGTGCAAATGCGCCTTCATTGAAAAAAATACATAATGATTTTAAAAGATAAGACAATATGTGGAATGTTTTGTATCTGAATAGGGACTGCCGAACCCAGCGTTGTCCCCGGCCTGCTAAGTGATGGCATAATAAGCTGTGAATGTGTGGATAGAGGACAACGTTGCGGCTCTACAGATGTCCTGGATAGGGATGTGTGCCAGGAAAGCTGCCGAAGATGCCTGCGCTCTACTCGAGTGAGCTCTGACAATCGGTGGCAGCGGTGGAAGCCCCTCTAGGTCGTAACAGGTCTTTATGCATGAGGTAATCCAATTGGAAATCCTCTGAGAGGACACTGGAAGGTCCTTCATCCTATCCGCTGTAGTGATGAAGAGCTGAGTTGATTTACAGAAAAGCTTGGTACATTCTAAGTAAAAAGCCAAGGCCCTTTGGATGTCCAGCATGTGAAGACACCTTTCTTCACTGGTGGAGAACGAAACAATGCTAGCCAAAGCAGCAGATGTTCTAGCACTGTCACTGGCGACAAGAAGGAACTGAGGATTAGTTCATAGGTAACAAATTGTGGGAGACACGGGGCTGCAGAAAAGATTTAGAAGAAGAAACATTTCCTGAAAGATTACTTGTTGTTTTTGAAGGTCTATTCTGAGAGAATAGATTAAAAACAGGAAACAATTTCATTCCAGCAAATGAAGAACTATCTCTACTATCCACTTGTCCAAGGCTGATGCTTGCCAAGTGGGAAAAGAAGTGAGAAAGGTGATCATCTAGGCATACAAACGTTCCAAGAAAAAACACATATATTCATTGATTATTGTACTGTAGATTTAGGAGTGGTGGGCTGGGGAAGAATTGTAGAAGCACTGTCTAGGCTTATTATAGGACCAAGCGCCAGTACCTATTCCTGGAGTAACTACAACCTTTTAAAAAGAACTGGAGCCTTTGTGAAAGAACTAAAGTGAAGAACAAGGAAACAAGGACTGCCTGTATTTATAAGAGGCATTGCATTTTTATTTTAAGTGGTTTTGAAGGATCAGGAGAAAAGAGCTTTAATTTCTCAGTGCACTCTGCAACAACTACCTGAGTCTGCTCTAAACTATGAACAATTAGCTATTGTCCCAAGTGGTTATACAGCAGCCAGGTATTGATGGAGCACACTGCAGCATGGGGATAATTTGAGGTGCTCCTTATTACTCACTGGTTGATTTTTACTCCTCTTTCCTCACTCTCAATGGCTGCTTCCATAATTGCACAAACCACGACCTTTCCTTCAGACTACATCCCTTCAACACCCATGAAAATAGCTTTCTATGGACTCTGAAGTGTGCTTTTGGGGATGTGACTCTCTCCTCCCTCCCACCAGTGGAACACAACAGCAGCAGCAGGCACCAGCTCTAGCTGGCCCTCCACATGTTGCCAGCACCATCAGAAGCAGCAGGGCAGTGACCTCCAGTCACTTATGAAAATTTGAAAACAGAAATAAAAAAAGAGAGACATTTTCTAAAACTGCCTTTCTGACAAACATATGGCAATGTGTTTGTGTATCTGTGTATTATACAAACATTTGAAAAAACAAAACACTTCTACCCCGGGGAGAGGTTAAGAGAAGAAATGTGACAGATTCCAATCACATTGCTTAATGCACTAGTGGAAGGCACATGGATACTATAGTGACAATCATGGTACTAGAATTAATATAGAATACATTCTGCTTTCTTGGTTTGCAGCTAGTTTCCTGACCTTACTCATACTTAAGCCCCTTTGTTTTCACTTTAAACCGATTTTTACCAAAACATTCCGGGTTTTACAATAAGTGTTATTTGTTTTTTTCCCAATTTTCACGCTACTTTTGTATCATTCAAATATATAAAAATAACTTGTTTTATTAGGAAAATACAATACATTGCATGAGATATATGTATTACAATAATACATTAATCTGTGTATATGTGCAAACATGCCTGTTGAAGTAAGGCTATGTATTAGTCTATAACAGTGTTTCCCAAACTTGGGATGCTGCTTGTGAAGGGAAAGCCCCTGGCGAGCCAGGCTGGTTCATTTAGCTGCCGTGTCCGCAGGTCCAGGTGATCGCGGCTCCCACTGGCTGCGGTTTGCTGCTCCAGGCCAACTGGGGCTGCTGGAAGTGGTGGCCAGTATGTCCCTCGGCCCGCGCCGCTTCCAGCAGCTCCCATTGGCCTGGAGCAGTGAACCGCGGCCAGTGGGAGCTGCAATCGGCTGGACCTGTGGACGCGGCAGGTAAACAAACCGACCCAGCCCGCCAGGGGCTTTCCCTACACTAGCGGTGTCCCAGGTTAGTTTAACTTCTGTGCCAGGGAAGATAATGGAGCAAGTAATTAAGGAAATCATCTGCAAACACTTGGAAGGTGGTAAGGTGATAGGGAACAGCCAGCATGGATTTGTAAACAACAAATCACGTCAAACCAATCTGATAGCTTTCTTCAATAGGATAACGAGTCTTGTGGATAAGGGAGAAGCTGTGGATGTGGTATACCTAGACTTTAGTAAGCCATTTGATATGGTCTCACATGATATTCTTATCGATAAACTAGGCAAATACAATTTAGATGGGGCTACTATAAGGTGGGTGCATAACTGGCTGGATAACCGTAACAACCGTAGAGAGTTGTTATTAATGGTTCTCAATCCTGCTGGAAAGGCATAACGAGTGGGGTTCTGCAGGGGTCTGTTTTGGGACTGACTCTCTTCAATATCTGCATTAACGACTTAGATATTGGCATAGAAAGTACGCTTATTAAGTTTGCGGATGATACCAAACTGGGAGGGATTGCAACTGCTTTGGAGGACAGGGTCATAATTCAAAATGATCTGGACAAATTGGAGAAATGGTCTGAGTTAAACAGGATGAAGTTTAACAAAGACAAATGCAAAGTGCTCCACTTAGGAAAAAAAAAAATCAGTTTCACACATACAGAATGGGAAGAGACTGTCTAGGAAGGAGTATGGCAGAAAGGGATCTAGGGGTTATAGTGGACCACAAGCTAAATATGAGTCAACAGTGTGATGCTGTTGCAAAAAAAGCAAACATGATCCTGGGATGTATTAACAGGTGTGTTGTGAGCAAGACACAAGAAGTCATTCTTCCACTCTACTCTGCTCTGGTTAGGCCTCAGCTGGAGTATTGTGTCCAGTTCTGGGCACCACATTTCAAGAAAGATGTGGAGAAATTGGAAAGGGTCCAGAGAAGAGCAACAAGAATGATTAAAGGTCTTGAGAACATGACCTATGAAGGAAGGCTGAAAGAATTGGGTTTGTTTAGTTTGGAAAAGAGAAGACAGAGAGGGGACATGATAGCAGTTTTCAGGTATCTAAAAGGGTGTCATAAGGAGGAGGGAGAAAACTTGTTCACTTTAGCCTCTAGGATAGAACAAGAAGCAATGGGTTTAAACTGCAGCAAGGGAGGTCTAGGTTGGACATTAGGAAAAAGTTCCTAACTGTCAGGGTGGTTAAACACTGGAATAAATTGCCTAGGGAGGTTGTGGAATCTCCATCTCTGGAGATATTTAAGAGTAGGTTAGATAAATGTCTATCAGGGATGGTCTAGACAGTATTTGGTCCTGCCATGCGGGCAGGGGACTGGACTCGATGACCTCTCGAGGTCCCTTCCAGTTCTAGAATCTATGAATCTATGAATAAACACTGGTCTATAAGATACACACAATAAGCAAACAGGCACCCACGCAAGTTCTGAAGTGCATATGCATCTGAATGTACTAATGAATCTCACACCCACCACATACACATTTCAAGCCGTTAGCAGATAATGTTTTATAGATCTGACATACTAAAATGGGAAGAAAATAAAAATCTGTATCAGAATAAGTTTCAGAATGCAAGGAAGTATTTGAAAGTTAAAAAAAAAAAAAAAAAAAAACAAGAGAAAAGGATGAAGTTGAATGTATGCACTGCAAATGGTGTGGCCCAATTATTAAATGTAAATATTTATAGGCTAATAGATCTTTTATTTAAAAGTCTGCAAAGGCTTATGATTCTTCTTGTTCACTAATATTTCATACTGACAAAGAAGTAATTGTTTTCAGATCATGTTGTGAAGACTGATTTTTGCAACACACAGAACTATATTTGGGTAACAGAATATGAGATGTTGTCGAAACAAGGTCTATGTTGTATAATAATGTCCCCCCATCTATTAGGCCAGTAGCCCTGTCAAAGAAGGAAATTAGGTTGGCTTGGCAAGATTTATTCTTGACAAATACATGCTGGCTATTCCTTATAACCCTATTATCTCTAGGTGCTTACAAACTGATTGTTGAATAATTTGTTCCAGTATTTTTCTAGGTATCAAAAAGCAAAATCTAGCCGTGTGGTGCTGGTTGGCTGATATCTGATTATTTATTAGAGTATGACCTTAAGCACAGGGCCTTGTGAATCTCTGTGCTATTGAAAGTGGGGTTTAGAAGGGCTGCAGAAGATTCTGTCCCAGCAACACACAATGGAGGTCATAGGAAGGAGCAAAAAGCAGGGGTTGCAGCAGATACTGGGAAGAGAAATCTACGGGGGGTGCTGAGGATAAGGTCAAGAACTGGGTTACTGGGATGTGTCAGGGAGCACAATTGGCTTAATCCTGTTCCCATTGAAGCCCATGAGAAAATGCATGCAGGAGTGGACTACAACTAAGCACCTTGAGATATTTGTATGAAAAGCACTCCTCATTCAACCACGGAGCAGCCACGCTGTCAGGTGGAGTGGGGTGAGGTTGGGGTGGAGGAGACGACCTTCCTCCTGTGAGAGGAGGTCCGGCCAGAGCGGCAGCCCGCGAGGGGGGCCCGCTCAGAGTTGCAGTAGGGTCCCATACCAATGTTGATGGGCCCAATCCGGGGCTATGAGGATAACCCACGCCCCGTCTGACTTCACCTTCTGTAAGACCCTGGCTATTAGGGGGAAGGGCAGGAAGGCGTACAACAGCGGCCCTGACAATGGGAGCAGGAATGCATCCGACATTGCCCCGTCGCCCTCTCCCACCCTGGAGCAGAATCGGGGACAATGGTGATTCTGGGCGGTGGCGAACAGGTCTACCTGGGGAGTACCCCACTGCAGGAAGATCCACCTGGCCACCTCCTTGTGCAGGGACCACTCGTGTTGTTGGGAGAAAACCCTGCTCAGGCGGTCTGCGAGCGTGTTGCTCTTGCCAGACAGGTAAAAGGCCTGCAGGAGTATTCCAACCCTTCATCTAACAGTCTGCTAAAAATGGCTTAACCGTGAAGCCCAGCCCCAAGGTGAGGTTCTGCCCCTGAGGTCAGATTGACAGAGCCCCAGAGCAGGTGACTGGTCCACTAGCCCTACTTAAGCCAGTGGCAGGAACAGGAAAGTTTCTGAACAACTGGGTTCCACTCTGCTCTGTACTGTGTGCCTTCTGCTTCTTGATTTCCTGGCATCCTGAACTAGCCTGACTTCTGGCATCTGACTTGTGGTTCAGTTTGTCTCCTGCTTCTGATCTCCTGGAATTCTGACCCAGCTGACTCCTGTCTTGTGACTGCAGACTCTGGCTCTGACTATTAGGTCTGGATCCCCATGATGCAGTGTTGACAGCCTTGAGAAAAGATGACTGAGGGCGACCTGATAACAGTCTTCAAATATGTTAAGGGCTATTACAAAGAGCATGGTGATCAATTGTTTTCCATGTCCACAGAAGGCAGGACAAGAAGTAATAGGTTTACTCTGCAATAAGGGAGATTTAGGTTAGATATTAGGAATAACTTTCTAAATATAAGGGTAGTGAAGCTCTGGAATAGGTTTCCCAGGGAGGCTGTGGAATCCCCATCATTGGAGGTTTTTAAAAATCGGTTGAACAAACACCGGTAACAGATGGTCTAGAGTTGCTTGGTCCTGCCACAGAGCAGGAGATTGGACTTGATGACTTCTGGAGGCCCCTTCCAGCCCTACATTTCCATGATTCTATGAATGTTGGTTGCACAGAGGGATATGCAAATCAATCAGGAAATGATCTAATTCAGTGAGTACCCTTAGAAAGCAGAAAAGCCCTCTTCTAATGGAGAGGAGGCAGGGGTATATGAAACTTTACAAGCTTGATCTCCATTCAAACAAATTTTGTTTATGGACATACTGACAAAGCCTTCTCAACTGGGTTTGAGTTCTCTGGGCATGTAATACAAGCCATCCTTTTCACACAATTCTCCCATATTTTCTGATCAAGATTTTGCAGCAATAGCTCAGTGGATCAAAAGAAATATGTAGCTCTCAGTGTAATCTCAGCTAAATATAAAGGAAAATGGTTCAGCAGTTTTGAAGTAATGTCTTAAAACTTATTCACATATTGTTTTATGTTAGGGCTTGTCTGTACAGCAAGTTAGTGTGTTGCAAGCCGGAGAGTGTGAATCTACAGCAAAAAAGCTTGTCATGCACTAATTGGCTGCATGGACCCCGCTACTGCACACTAAAGTTCCACAGTGTTCTTTGACACAGACCCTTTAGTGCATGGCAATAGGGTCCCCCTGACAAGTTACTACGTGGCAAGCTAGTGTCCTATACATTCACACCCTGGCTTGCTGTGCACTAGATTGCTTTGCTAAATCTGAATTTTTCAATTTAGCTTCTTTGTTCTGTTCTCTGCTCTGACAGCCACTTCAAATGTTACAGCTCTTAGAACCACTTGTGTAATCTAAATGTTGCAAGACCTTTTAAAGTCCAACAAACTTTACAAGCGCTTTAAGGAAGTCCAGGATATTTTAAATTAGAGGCCTTGGAAGCAGATATTGTACTGACACTTTCTTTTTCATATACATCACAAGTCAATATCTAGATTGATGCAGCAGTTAGATGGCAGAATATTGAGGGCAGCAAGGTGTTGCAATCCACCCTCCAATCTTCTAATTGAATTGTGCACTTCTGCACCACATGTTTGACCATCCGCATTGCTACCCTTCAGTCACACTGTGAAGTTTGGGCGAAGCTAAATTTCTGCATTGTGACAGCCACTCTGGCTGTTCCAGTCACTAGCCTGTTAAGTCTAGTCCAGGATCACATACCACATTACAAACAGGAGGATGTAAGTTAGGGCTTCTGAAATTCGTCACCATGCCTGTCTCTATCCCAGAGTTGCTGCCACACTGGGAGGACATAGCTGTTAGTCCTGATATGCCTTTGTTCATCTGAGATTGGCACTGGGCTGGCAATGCTGGACATGGGAGCATGAACAGCTGCTGCAAAAGATGTTGCAAAATCAGTCATGCAGGAAATGCAGATAAAGTGGCTGTACACAGAACTTGGATAAGCCTTTCAGCTGTATGGTCAAAATGTAGGTTACAGAGAGGTGACAGACTCCTAGCGTGGATTCAGTCTTGGTGACTTTTTTTTTTTTTTTTTTTTAGAAAAAGAATAGCTCACACTGTAATGATATTATAAGTTTGGACATTACTGAAAAACTATAGTATGTTTTCATATACTTTTCTCAAAAGATATTCCAGCCAATATTACTAGGAAACTTTTGGGTATGAAATCTTGTCTCACAGTCAAGTATATTCAACATAAAAGAAATGAATAACATAATAAATAATTGATTTTATGATATCATCATTTCTGAATGCAAAGAATATTCGTGTAATTGTACCTGGTTCTTCTACATGTATTCGATTGTAGAGAATTTGGAGAGAAAAGTCTCTGGATACAGAACTTATTGCCTCCTCTTGAAAGGTACTTAGAGCTTCCAGAGGTAACTCCATAAGTAGTTTGTCTGCTAGTAATATCACACAATCACCTAAATCCATAAGTCCACCTGGTATAAGAAAAATTAGATATTTAGTAATTCATCAGAAATATGTTAATAATTAAAATTACCTGGGAATATGGAGTTTCTTCTTTATCCCACTGCACAAAATGCTTTTTAAATAACGTTATATTATATTTTAATATTAATAATTTAATAATCATATTCTGGATAATTCCCTTCATCCAAAGAGAGGCTCTGCAAACTTCCTAGGATATGCATTTGTGGAGCCTAATCCTCCTTCAGAGGAGAAAGTACCTCATTAAAAACCATACTGTCCCTTGAACAATGTCACATGAATTTGACATATATGCAGTTTCCACCATGGGAATAATATTAGGAAATGCACTGACTTGCCCATTCTGACATGCAACATCCTAACAAAAAGGCAAGTTAAATGACTTTCAGTCAGAGTACACTTTTAAAGGAGCTGTTAACCAAAGACAGCAGTATCTTTCTGTATGAAACAAAACAAAATGGTTACTTACCTTCTTGTAACTGTTATTCAAGATGCATGCATACGTCCATTCCACTATAGGTATGTGTACATTTGTGCACTGGTGTTAGAGAGTTTTTTCTAGAGGACCCTGTAAGGGCAGCCACACATGTGCCCTGGTTTCCCTTATGCTTGGAACTGAGGGTATAAAGGGTGAAGCTGTCCTGTTCGTCCTTCAGTTCCCTCATACGGGAATCTTAGATGATAGGCAGGAGGGTGGGTCATGGAACGGACATATGCAACACAACTCGAAGAAGAACAGTCATGAGAAGGTAAGTAACCATTTTTTATTTGAGTGATTTCATATGTTCATTGCACTGCAGTTGACTCCCAAACTGTTTTCAATGGAGGCTAGACAAGGAGTGTCATCTGAAAAGGGAATGGAGGGCTACTTTCCCTACATTTGAATTGTCCCTTGATGTTGTAGTAATTGTATAATGTCTAGAAAATGTTCATACAGAGGCCACTCTACAAATGTCAACAATAGGGACCATTCCCATAAAGACAGGAGAGGCCAAATGTGCCCTAGCTGAATGCGCTGGCATTTTCTCAGGAGGCATCAGACCTTCAGCAGCATACAACATAGCAATGCAGCTGGTAATTCATTTAGAAAGTCGTTGTGCCATAATAGGATGGCCTCTCATTCTTTCCATATAGGAAACAAAGAGTTGGGAAGAAACCCAAAAGGTTTTTGTTCTATGTAAAAAGCAAAGGGATCGGTGCACATCTAGAGAATACCGCTTTTTCCCCAACTTTATGAGCAGGTGGCTTTGGAAAAAAGACTGGTATGTATGACTGATTAAAGTGACAATCAGATAGTACCTTGGATAAGAACTTAGGGTGAGACCCAGGTTGCACTTGTCCTTGAAGAATGCCATATAAGGAGTGTCTATTATGAGAGAATGCAGCTACCTCACTCTCCTGGCTACTAAAAAGGCCATCATAGCCAAGTGATGTTACATTGAGTAAGAGGCTAAGGACTCAAATGGATTTGTTTGATGTTTAATTTTTTTATCTTGTTTAAACTCAGTTTCTAAAGTTCTACTGAGAACTAGCAACTTCATTAAATGACTGCTCTGCCCCGTATCTTACACACTCACCCTCCTGCAGCTGTGCTGTCTTTGAGTGTGTGAAAGAGAACTACCTGCCAGCCAGAGAAGTGCCTGATCTCGGATCTCTCTCCTTTGTTACATTACACCGTGAGAGTAAAAATAAAAAAAAAAAAAGCTATCTTCTAACTTAAAAATCTCACTTCAGACTTTATCTGCTATAAATTTTAGAATACTTTTACACTGTGTGTTGTGTGTTTCTAACTACAGAGTTATCGAACGTGTTAATATCCAACACTCCAAACTAGCCTCATTTCCATTTTGTGTGTCAGGAAATTTAAATTGTTACAGATTTACCTTTGCTTATTCCAATTACTAAGAGCACTGTGCTCCTTTATTTACTTTTCTGCATATCAATCTTGCTAGTGTTTATACTGCCTCATATATTTGTGATTTGTCTATGACTACCTGAACCTAAAAAGTCTGTTATGCAATTTAACTGAAAGACAAACACCTTTTCACACCTAACTCCTATTTTCTAAACTGTTCATGTTGATTCAATTTAAGCATCACCTTAGGTTTTGCTTACACTGGACTTTCGTCTGTAAAACTTTTGTCACTCAGGGTATGTGAAAAAAACACCTCCCCCCCCCCCCGAACGACAAAAGTTTTACAGACAAAAAACGCTGGTGTGAACAGTGCTTTGTCAGTGGGAGAACTCTCCTGTCAACAAAGCTACCGCTGCTCGTTGGGGGTGGAATTTTTTTGTTGGTGTGAGAGCTCTCTCTTGCCGACAAAGAGCGGCTACGCTGTGTGACTTTTAGTGGCACGACTGTAGCAGCACAGCTGTGTCGCTAAAAGGTGTGTAGTGCAGACATACCCTTATACGCTACTTTTTAGACTCCTTTGTTGTTCACCACTTCCAAACTAGCCTATTAATTCCACCAACCCAAAGAGGATGCTACCTGCTCTCCATTATGCCCCAACTTTTATGTGTTATCGCAACACTTTCCAGCTAGGCATGTGTATCTGAACGCTGATTAATATTGAACTGCAACTGTCATATGACCTCAAACTTATTTTTTTTACATCTAATGCTTAGTCCTAGAATTCTAGTTTCTTATGACAAAATTGAGAAGAATTATTAGTTGTTTTGCAAGCTTTGTTTGTTAGTATATTTAGTTTATTAGTTTTTAATAATAATTGTTTTTCTTCAGTTTAAGAGATTTTTTATATTAAGTTGAGTTAATGTTGTAACCTAGTTTATTTTCACTGAATTTACCTTGGTTATTCGATATTATCTTACTTAATGTGTGCACAGAATTGTAGCAATACTTAGCTGTTAGCCTCTCTCAGTAAGAGACAAATATTCTTTGGTAAGTTTAGTGCCTTGAGTAATTTATTGAATAGCATGGTTGTTGATTCTCATGACTTTTTGAGTTTTACCCTTCTATGATACTAGTTCGGTCATAGATAATCAAATTTTGTTGTGATTTTGTTCTTTGGTTTTAGAATTTCATAGTTAATTAGAAGTTGATTTTAACTATTAATAACTTATTGCTCATTTATGTTTCATTTGTTATACTGAAATCATTTGCATATTATTGATTGATTTTGTATATTTTTCCTTGTTATTTTAGTTACTTCAATAAACATTCTCTTTATTTCAACATCGAGTTCAGTTGCTGATTTTGAGACATCAGCTATTGCATTAAAAGAATCCTGTGACAAAATTAGTGGGAGTTACACTTCCTGAGATAGTCTTTTGAATAGGCTGTATCAATAATTCCATCTATTTAATTGTTCTATCTCCCAGTTATCCATTCTGAGAATTTTTTTTGATGTTTTAAATAATTTTTAGACCCAATTATCTGGTGCTTAGATACTCATTTCCACTCCACTCTGTCCTTGTGAATGGGACACATGCGCTGAGCTTGTATATAACCCAAATGAGCTCCTCCCACCTCATGGTAGAAACATCTGTTATCCTAGTCATAGCAGGGAGAGCTGGTGAGAATGGGATTCCCCAGCACACGTTGTCCTGGTTCATCCACCAATCCAGGGTTAACAATACTCTGGGATGTGTACCAACTTGTCCAGATGGCATACCTGAGGGCAGCAGACCAATTTTAGCATGCCTGCATACCTTGGAGATGGAGCCTGGCATGCTGGGTCACATATATACAAACTGTCAGGAATCAGGGCCTGCAAGAAGCTAGTCTCCAGGCAACCAGATAAGCGCAGCTGGCCTGTAGTATGGTGCCTGATTGGCTTTGCCATCTGGTTGATTGGAACAGTCAGAAGACTGGCTCGTAAGGCCAGCAGCAGAAGTCAGTGGCTGCTCAAAGCATTTGCTCACAGATACTTCTGTGCATGCTTGTTTCCAGCCTGCCTCCTACCTTGTTCCAGTCTTGCTCCTCTTCTGCACCCAGCCTTGCTTCTGCCTTGCCTCACTCTAGGTAACCCGGTTCTGATCCACAGATCCGATTCCTGACCTCTGACTTTGACCCTGACCCTTGGCTCTCGCACCAGGCCTCTGACTCCAGCTGTAATACTTGGCTCTGATTCCTGGCTACTGACTCCTATTCTAACCACTAGGTCTGAGTCCTGCTTTGAGCATTAGGTCTGACTCCTGGTCCAACCAGTAGCATGACCATCCACATCCTGGTCACTGACAGTGCCTCTTTGAGGATGACTCTGGTGAAGGAGATCTCCTCATGTATCTGTCAGATGGTAAGGCCCAGAAAGCACTCCTCAAAGGAGTGATGGATGAGCTCCCCTGCACAGACCGACTGGACTCTGATACTGGATGAAGAGCAGACTCTGTGAGATGGTGTCTAAAGTGCACTTCTCTTCCTCATCCTTGATTTAAATCAGGTGTCCGAGCTGTCACTATCTCTAATGTAGCCCTCAATCCTCTTTTTAGCTGAGTAACTTTCCCCAGCCACAGAACAAAGCAGTCCATAATTTGAGTCCTGGACCTGTTTATCTCCCTCTCGCTTTCTCCTCTTAGAGCTTCTTAGGGGAGAAACTCAAGCACCAAGGGTGTGTCCACACTACAGAGATTGTACCAGCATGGTTATATCGGTGTAGCCCCCTAGCATAGATGCAGCCTGCACTGAAAGGAACTGTAGGAACACCACCTCTCCAAATGATATTAGGGCACAACTACACTAGAGTTTACAGCAGCGCAGCTACACCAACGCAGCAGTGCCGCTGTAAGCTCTCTAATGTAGCCGCTCTAAGCCAACAGGAGTGATGGCTATTAGTCCTATTTAAGAACTGATTCTGCAAAGACTTACATATGTTACCTTTAAGAATACGAGTAGTCCCTTTCATGGGTCTATTCTTGCTTAAAACTAAGTATGTGTGTAACAGCTCTCCCATTGGCTTAACTACTCCAGCACCCGCGAGTGGCAGAAGCTATGTCAGTGGGAGAAGCTCTCCCACTGACATAGTGCTGTCCACACTGGTGCTTATGTCAGTGTAATTTATGTAGCTCATAGGGGTGGGAGTGCTTTTTTTACAACCCTGAGCGACATAAGTTATTCATAGAATCATAGAATATCAGAGTTGGAAGGGACCTCAAGAGGTCATCTAGTCCAACCCCCTGCTCAAAGCAGGACCAATTCCCAGCTACATCATCCCAGCCAGGGCTTTGTCAAGCCGGGCCTTAAAAACCTCCACGGAAGGAGACTCCACCACCTCCCTAGGTAACGCATTCCAGTGTTTCACCACCCTCCTAGTGAAATAGCTTTTCCTGATATCCAACCTGGACCTCCCCCACTGCAACTTGAGACCACTGCTCCTTGTTCTGTCATCTGCCACCACTGAGAACAGCCGAGCTCCATCCTCTTTGGGACCCCCCCTCAGGTAGTTGAAGGCTGCTATCAAATCCCCCCTCATTCTTCTCTTCTGGAGACTAAACAATCCCAGTTCCCTCAGCTTCTCCTCATAAGTCATGTGCTCCAGACCCCTAATCATTTTTGTTGCCCTCCGCTGGACTCTTTCCAATTTTTCCACATCCTTCTTGTAGTGTGGGGCCCAAAACTGGACACAGTATTCCAGATGAGGCCTCACCAATGTCGAATAAAGGGGAACGATCACGTTCCTCGATCTGCTGGCAATGCCCCTACTTATACAGCCCAAAATGCCGTTAGCCTTCTTGGCAACAAGAGCACACTGTTGACTCATATCCAGCTTCTCGTCCACTGTGACCCCGAGGTCCTTTTCTGCAGAACTGCTACCTAGCCATTCGGTCCCTAGTCTGTAGCAGTGCATGGGATTCTTCCGTCCTAAGTGCAGGACTCTGCACTTGTCCTTGTTGAACCTCATCAGGTTTTTTTCGGCCCAATCCTCTAATTTGTCTAGGTCCCTCTGTATCTGATCCCTACCCTCTAGTGTATCTACCACGCCTCCTAGTTTAGTGTCATCTGCAAACTTGCTGAGAGTGCAGTCCACACCATCCTCCAGATCATTAATAAAGATATTAAACAAAACCGGCCCCAGGACCGACCCTTGGGGCACTCCGCTTGAAACCGGCTGCCAACTAGACATGGAGCCATTGATCACTACCCGTTGAGCCCGACGATCTAGCCAGCTTTCTATCCACCTTACAGTCCATTCATCCAGCCCATACTTCTTTAACTTGGCGGCAAGAATACTGTGGGAGACCGTATCAAAAGCGTTGCTAAAGTCAAGGAATAACACATCCACTGCTTTCCCCTCATCCACAGAGCCAGTTATCTCATCATAGAAGGCAATTAGGTTCCAACATTGTGTAAACACTGCATCCATCTACTTAGCTAAGATTATATTCCATCGGCATAGCTGCATCCACACTGGGGTTTTTCTTGGCAGGACTATGTTGGTCAGGGGTGTTTCTTTTTTTTTTTTCCACACCCCTGACCAAAATACCTATGCTGATGTCACTTTTCAGTATAGACCAAGCCTAGGACTGTAGTAACCCCCACAGCCTAGAAGAGCGGAGGAGAAGATGAATAAGGAGACTGATGGACCCCAGGAAAGTTCTCTCTTTTTGACCTTCTGCAATGGGTCATCTTTTCTCCCAAACAGATTGGCTTACTATGGGCTTGTGCAGCTTTGAAGATGGTAGATAATCTAAGCAGCTATTTTGCAGGCATAATCAAATACTTGGACATGTAGAGTAAATGTCCTAAATTGCACTTACAACTATTTGTACTTACAAACTGTTGCCGGGGTGGGGTGTATGTGTGTGTGTGAGGGAGGATAGAGGGGGGGCAGGGTGTGCATGTCAGTATTTCAAAATCTGTCCCTACATATTATTTTCTAGATATGACATACCTTGTAATCCTGTATGTTTCATCTCCTTATCTTTGGCTTTTGTTTTTCCTGATTCTGCTGTTGAAACTGATGGACTCTGCGATCTGAAAATAAGAATTATGTCTCAAAATACTACATATATCATGGCAAACTTGGATTTTCAAAGCATTGTAAAGGAAATAAGTGTCTAAATCTCATTGAAATTTAGTGAATGTTGGAGGGCCTAATCCCTTAGGTTCCTTGGTAAATGCAAGCCTTAAATAGTTTAATGATTATGTTTCAACACTGATTTTAACACTATATAACTTTTGTTATACAATAACATTTAACAGTGATGGCCATTAGTCCTATTTAAGACCTGATTCTGCAAAGACTTACATATATTACCTTTAAGAACATAAGTAGTTCCTTTCCTGGGTCTATTCCTGCTTAAAACTAAGCATGTGTGTACGTTTTTGCAGGATCAGGAACTAACTTCATAAATATTTTTAATGTTAATTTTAATATGATTTAGGAAAGGAGATGAAAAAACATTTGTAAAAATCTTACCTAAAATCAGTAAAATCAAATACTGGCAAAACTGGTTTCAGATATTCTTCCATGGCTTTTAAAATATCAGAGAAATCTGATGTAACATTTTTCTCATTTTCATTTATGTTTTCTGTTAGATTCTATCATATAAATAAAAAAATCATTAGAATGCTTACAAAGTTCAATGACAACAAAGATGGGAAGTACAATAGGTTAATCAGGGCTAAATTGAATAATTATAATTGAAGCATTATAAAATTAAAATAAACAATTTTCCTTAAATCACTGAATTAATTTTGTTTCAAAATTGTTCTCTCTGAACGCTTTATTAATGTCAGCATTTTGTTGACAATCCCTTCTCTAATGCAAGAATCAGTGCAATAATGCGTGGGGATATAAAATGGGATATTTTAGCCACAAATACTTTATACTGAAAACAGGTGATTGCTGTAAAGAAGCTAGCTGGGAGGGGGAGGAGGAGGAGGAGGAAGAAGAGAGAAGACCAGGAAAAGAGAGAAGTAAAGTGATGGCACAAATCAAGGAATAGTAGATGGGAGTGGTAGAGAAAAGGTATGGCCCCAGAGGGAGAGAGACTGATGAGGGACTCAAACAAGTTGAAGAAAACAGATGGGAAGAAAACTGACAGGCAAAGATGAAAGGAGGTGAAAGAAGAAATTGACAGAGAGTAGATTAGAAATAAAAGGAAGAGGGAAATAACTGAATAGCATAGAAAGGAAAAGTTAAAAACACATACAAATTTAATTTTACATTGAAAGGTCCATTTTTTATAGCTATCTCACCACAGTCTCCATTTGTGTGGGTGTAACTGTGTGTGCGCGCGAATACTTACACATGCAGTTGTGAAGTACTAAATGTCTGAATGTACAGCTGATAAATGCTATCGTATCCACATGCAGCAGATGGGTTCTGTGAAGTAAATTCTATCGTTTGCAGGCAAGTGACAGCATTTATTAACTGAACAGGCAGGTGTTAGCCTTTTAAGTGTCATTATAGGTATCTGAATACATACAGTTCATATGCACACATGGAGGCCAGTGTTTTAAAACTCTGGTCTTGTTCATTCTAACTTATGTTATCACACTATTGCAATTCCCTATTGGTCAAAAGGAAGGGAGAGGAGAGGGAACCAAAATAACTATCACATACATCTCCGTAACAACTAAGGCTGGTTATGGCTACAAACAAAATCATCAATATTTTGCCTACCAGCTTTAATCAGGGTTTTTTGCTGAGTGACACTGGGATAGAAAAGATAAAGTTCTCCTTTTAGTTTTAAAATTCCTTCCTGATAATTGGCAGCGTTCAAAGATTTGTTTTAAAGCAAAAATAAGCATTTAAAGTTTTTAAAAAGCAAGGGTTCTCTTCTCAGATATGTTATTTATCACCCAGTTACATGTGTATCATCACCTAATGACTAGAGGCCTGCTTTTACTAGTAGTGACTGTAGCAACCTGCATGAAACTTGGAGAAGTGCTGATTGCAGGAAAGAAGAGTCTGGAAGAGGCACCAAGAAGTCAGTCTGTGTGCAAATGACTTGAATGCTAGCTACAATTGCAGCAAATCTGTAAATAGATGCTTTAAAATAAACCACCATTTCAGCTTTACAAGCACGGAGTCTTCTCACATTATTATGCAGTACACGGGACATGAAACACTGATAATCATTTCCAGTTCAGACAAAGAATTATTTGATCAACCTTTTTTATTAAACTATAGATCAGGGGTAGGCAACCTATGGCACGTGTGCCGAAGGCGGCACGCGAGCTGATTTTCAGTGGCACTCACACTGCCCGGGTCCTGGCCACCGGTGCAAGGGGCTCTGCATTTTAATTTAATTTTAAATGAAGCTTCTTAAACCTTATTTACTTTACATACAACAGTAGTTTAGTTATATATTATAGACTTATAGAAAGAGACTTTCTAAAAACTTTAAAATGTATTACTGGCACACAAAACCTTAAATCAGAGAGAATAAATGAAGACTTGGCACACCACTTCTGAAAGGTTGCTGACCCCTGCTATAGATAAATAATAATGAAAAAAAAATAGTTGTTTTTCAGTGCTTTTGTTAGGAGGCTATAAGTTAAGAAACAAGTTTGGCATTTGAACATCACATATTGTATGCCTGTGAGAAAATTAACTACTGTGTGTAAAAGCATATCTAATCTAATGAAGCCAGAGTTCTTGAGTTGACATCAATTTCCTGTGATCTTGCAATCTAAACACAGTGAATAAATACTAAGGACCCAATCCTGCAATTACTTATGCAAGAGCTTAACTTTATGTACTGTGAGCAGTTCCATTGACAATGTAAAGTTAAGCACTATGTAAATCTTCACAGGATTGGGTTTTAATAGAGACCTAATGATTTTCAGGAATGCCTAAGGGAATTAAAACCAATGGGGAGCTTGGTGCCTAACTCCTATAGTTTATTTTCAAAACTTTCCCTCTAATTTTTATATATAAGTATAAATGACAAGCTCTTAAGATATACAATATTCCATTTGGGGAAAAATTATGAATCTCATTTTACATCAAAATTCCATCAGTCTAAATTGTTAAAGAAGTTCAAAGCTGTTGGAAAAAAATCTCCATAACAACAACATCAGAACAACAAACTACTATTTAGAACAAAGAAAATAACGGTAAGTTTCAAAGTAGAGCATACACAGGAGATAACAGTTACAGAGCTTATAAGAAGTTGCATTTGGAAAGGACAGTTACCTGTTCCGTAACTGGCATTCTTCGAGATATGTTGCTCAGGTGTATTCCACTATAGGTGTGCGTGCTCGCCACATGCACCGGTGCCAGAAGTTTTCCCTTAGCAGTATCTGTAGAGGGGGAGCACCACTGCGACTCCTGGAGTGGCGCCGATATATCACACCATAAAGGGGGCTGCGTGCTCCCCCACACCCTCAGTTCCTTCTTGCCAGACAACTCCGACAAAGGGGAAGGAGGGGGGAACGTGGAATACACCTGAGCAACACATCTCGAAGAACGCCAGTTACGGAACAGGTAACCGTCCTTTCTTCTTTGAGTGATTGCTCATGTGTATTCCACTATAGGTGACTCCAAGCTATCCCTGATGGAGGCGGGTAGGAGTTTAAGTGTAAAGATTTAAGGATTACCCGGGCGGAGCACCGCCCTACCAAACCTGGCATCATCCCTTGCTTAGGAGACGATTGCATAGTGCGATGAAAAAGTGTGGACAGAGGGCCACGTAGCAGCTCTACAGATGCCCTGAATAGGGACGTGAGCCACATAGGCTGCTGACGAGGCCTGGGCTCTCGTCGAATGGGCCTTCACAATAGGAGGCGGGGGAATCCCTGCCAGGTCGTAACAGGTGCGAATGCACAAAGTGATCCAGCGGAAGATCTGCTGGGTGGAGATCGGTCGCCCCCTCATGCACTCAGCCGAAGCAATAAAAAGCTGGGGGGACTTCCTAAATGGCCTGGTTCTGTCTAAGTAAAAGGCCAGCGCTCTGTGCACGTCTAACATGTGCAGGCGGCGTTCCTCATTAGAGGAATGGGGCTTAGGACAGAGGATTGGGAGGAAAATATCCTGATTCATGTGGAAAGCCGAGACTACCTTCGGCAAAAAGGCAGGGTGAGGGCGGAGCTGAACCTTGTCCTTATGAAGGACGGTATACAGAGGTTCAGAGGTCAGGGCCCTGAGCTCGGAGACCCAGTGGGCTGAGGTGATAGCCACTAAGAACGCCACCTTCCACAACAGGTGGGACTACGAACACGTGGCTAACGGCTCAAAGGGAGGCCCTGTGAGGCAGGAGAGTACCAGGTTTAAGTCCTAGAGTGGGACCGAGGGTCTGATGTAAGGGAATGCCCGATCTAACCCTTTCAGAAACCAGGCTGTCATGTGATGTGAAAACACAGACAGGCCCTGCACCGAGGGATGGAAAGCCGAAATGGCCGCCAGGTGCATCCTGATGGACGAGGGCGCCAGGCCTTGGGTCCTAAGGGACAGGAGGTAATCGAGGACAAGCTGGATAGATGCAGAAGAGGGAGAGGAACCTTTATCCCTCACCCACATAGAGAAGCTATACCACTTAGCCAGGTAGGTTCGCCGCGTGTAGGGTTTCCTACTTTCCAGCAGGACCCTTCTTACATCCTCAGAACACCTCCCCTCCTCCTCCTTAAACCATGAACCAGCCACGCTGTCAAGTGGAGCGCGGCTAGATTGGAATGGAGGAGACGACCTTCCTCCTGGAAGAGGAGGTCCGGGCATAGCGGCAGCCTGCGAGGAGGGGCCACTAAGAGTTGCAGCAGGGACCCGGACCAATGCTGACGGACCCAATCCGGGGCTATGAGGATAATCCTCGCCCCGTCTGACTTCACCTTCTGTAGGATCCTGTCTATTAAGGGGAAGGGCGGGAAGGCGTACAACAGGGGCCTGACCATGGGAACCGGAATGCATCCGATAGCGCCCTGTCGCCCTCTCACGTCTGGAGCAGAATCGAGGACACTGTCGATTCTGGGCGGTGGCGAACAGGTCTACCTGGGGACCACCCCACTGTAGGAAGATCCACCTGGCCACCTCCTTGTGCAGGGACCACTCATGCTGTTGGGAGAATAGCCTGCTCAGGCGGTCCGTGAACATGTTGCTCTTGCCGGGCAGGTAAGAAGCCCGCAGAAGTATATTGTGGGCTATACAGAACTCCCACAGGAGCTGGGCTTCCTGGCATAAGGCCCGGGAACGCGTGCCCCCCTGTTTGTTGACGTAATACATGGCGGTCGTGTTGTCCATGAGGACTCTGACCACCCTCCCTTGTATGTGCTGGCAAAACGCCACGCACGCCGGGCATACGGCCCTGAGCTCCCTGACATTTATGTGCAGGGTTAGTTCCCCTGGGTCCTGAAATCCCCCACACGGGCTCCCCAGCCCAGGTCTGAGGTGTCTGAAACTAGATCTAGTGAGGGAGGGGGCTCTCGGAAGGGAATACCCTGAAACATGTTGCTCGGGAGGGACCACCATTGGAGGTCTGCCACCACCTTGGGCGGCACTGTGACCATCTTGTCCAGGCTGTCCCTGGCCTGGGAATACTGGGAGGCCAGCCAGAGCTGAAGGGGCCGCATCTGAAATCTGGCATGTCTCACCACATACGTGCAAGCTGCCATGTGACCTAGGATTTGGAGGCACACCCGTGCTGTGGTTCCCGGAAAGGCCGTGACCGAGGCGATGAGAGCGCGTGGGAGGGAGGCCATGGCTACCCGGGAATCTAACAGCGCCCCTATAAAGCTTATGCGCTGAACCGGAATTAACATGGATTTCTCCTTGTTTACCAGTAGGCCTAGAGCCCCGCTGGTGTCTAGCAGGAAGCACGTCTGCTGCTACACCAGAGCGCAAGACTGGCCCTTGAGCAGCCAGTCGTTGAAGTAGGGGAAGATCTGCAGCCCTTTCCTCCTGAGGTGGGCCGCCACCACCACCATACATTTTCTAAATACCCTGGGGGCAATAGAAAGGCCAAAGGGGAGGAACATAAATTGGAAGTGGTCCTGACCCACCAGGAAACAGAGGAAGCGCCTGTGACCCTCGAAAATGTGGATGTGAAAGTATGCATCCTGGAGGTCCAGTGCCGTAAACCAATCCCCCTGGTTTAGGGATGGATCAGGGACACCATGTGGAATTTGCCACACGCCAGAAACTGGTTGAGATTCCGCAGGTTGAGGATGGGCAGAAGCCCACCATTCGCCTTGGGGATGAGGAAATACCTGAAGTAAAAGCCCCTGCCCTGGTATTCCCGTGGTACCCTTTCCACCGCTCCCAGAGAGAGGAGGCGCTCTACCTCCTGGCTGGGGGACAGTTGGGAGGGGTTGAAACAAACTGCAGCTGTACCCTTGCTAGATGGTGCTGTGGACCCATTGGTCCAACGTTATATGGGACCACTGCAGTCGGAGGTCCGATAAATGGTTTAGAAAAGGTAACTTTATTAACTGGGTGGGAGATACACTGGTAACAGGCCTGGTGACCCCCCTCAACGAGTCAAAAACGCCATTTTCCCGGCCGTTTGGCCTTCGAGGCCCCAGGCCGTGGGACTGAGCGGGATTGGTGTTGGGACCGACGCCTTTGTTCCCTCTGCCGCTTAGGTGGGGGTTCATATCTGCCCCTACCTTGCAGAGCAGAGGGTTGAGGCCTGGGCTTGTCCTTGGCAGGTGGGACGTACAGGCCTAGCATCTGCAGGGTGGTGTGGGAGTCCTTCATCCCATGCAGAGTGGTGTCTGTCTGTTCTGCAAAAAGGGCCTTGCTATCAAACGGCAGGTCCTGCATTATGGACTGGGATTCTGACGACAGCCCCGAAAGCGAGAGGCACGACGCCCGTCGCATGGAGACTGCGGAAGCCATCGAACGAGCGGCTGTGTCTGCTGCATCCGAAGCCACCTGGAGAGCCGCTTTTGGGGCGGTCGCACCGTCCTCAATCAGCGCCCGGAACTTCTTCGCATCCTTGTCAGGAATGAGGGGCTCAAACTTGGGGAGGGATCCCCCGAGATTAAACTTGTAACGACTCAGAAGCGCCTTATGGTTGGCCACTCTGAGCTGGAAACTCGTTGACGAATAAACCTTTTTTCCAAAGATATCAAGTTTATGTGCGTCTTTGTCCTTTGGCGTGGGCGCAGGCTGACCATTCCGATCGCGGTGGTGGACTGACTCTACCACCAGGGCGTTTGGAGCTGGGTGGGTGTAAAGGTACTCAAGACCCCTCGCGGGGACAAAGTACTTTCTCTCGGTCTTCTTGGAAATTGGCCCAAGAGAAGCCGGGGTCTGCCAAAGGCCAGTGGTGATGTTGGCGATTCCCTGATGGAAAGGGAGCACCACACGCCCCGCTACCAAGGAGGCGAGGACATTGAAGAGAGTATCGGAGGGCTCCTCCATCTCCTCGGCCCGGAACTCGAGGTTGGCTGCCACCCTCCAAAGCAGCTCTTGATGTGCTTTAAAGTCCTCTTGGGAAGAGTGAGGCGGTACCGCAACTGAATCGCCCTGTGCCGAAGAGGTGGACGGTGCAGTGCCTTCAGCGGCCAATGACATCGTGGGCTCCACGTCTGGGTTCGGTGCTGGAGTCGGTGCTGGGGGTTCGGCGCCCACAGCCTGATCCCGGTGCTGGGGAGGTGATGCGGGTCGGTCCTGAGAGGCTCCCGCCATGGAGCGAGGTCCTGGCTGCGCAGGTGCCTGAGGCCACGGTGCCCACTGGCACCATTGTTCCTGCCAGGGCACAGCCTGGAACTGAGGCGCATCGGGTGGCAGGACCGGTTGTTCTTGAGGCGCGGTGTGGCCCAGGGAGAGACGGTACCAAAGTCCTGGAAGAGCGCACGGTACCGTGGGAACGACTGGAGCAGTCTCTATTGTGATGGCTTGTGCCCCGAGACTTTGTCTGGGACAATGTTGATAGGTAGATGTCCGAGGAACTGTCTCTGGACTCCCTGTGGCGCCTGTGGCCACTGTGCCGCGGTGCCAGGGACTCTCGAGACGCGCTCCGGGCATGGCCTCTGCGATGGCGGGCGCTTGAGTACGAGCGCCAGTGCCGACAGCGTCGAGACCTGTTCCTCTCAGAGCGGCTGGAAGAGGAACGGTGCCGTCTCTTGTTGCCTCCGCGACGGCATCCAAGAGCGGAGGAGTGGGATCTGCTCGTCGAAGAGTCCAGACGCGGAGTCGACATGCGTCTCGGGGCTCTGCTCGGCACCTCAACCCGGGACGGTGCCTCGACCCCCGACACCTCCGGGGAGGGCTGATGGGCGCCCAAAGGCAGCTTCCCACGGGACTGGGGGCCCGACTGAGGTGGCGCTCCCAGCACTGGAAGTGCTAAGATGTCACACACGGCCTGAGCTGCCTCTGGCGTCAAAGGCATGCGTACCTCCAGCGAGGCTTGCGTGGATGGGACTGGACTATTCCGCTCATCCTGAGTCGGAGATCTCTGTCCCGATGGGCATCGCGGGCTGCCCAACTCGGGTCTGGCCTCACCCCTGTCCTTCTCTCGGCGCCACTGAGACTTCCCTGGCTTCTTAGCGGGGGAGCGGTGCCGGGACGTCGACAGCGCCTCGCTGCGCACTGAGGATGCGGTACCTGGTGCCGATTCAGAATGGCGCACCGGAGGCGCTTCGCCACGTGCCGAAGACGCGGAGCCTGGCGTGGTGTCGGCTCAACGTGCTGGTGCCGGGGCCAATGCCAACTCCATTAAAAGACCTCGGAGTCGGATCTCATGCTCCTTCTTCGTCCGCGGCTTGAAGGAGTGGCAGATCTTGCACTTGTCACTAACGTGAGATTTGCCCAGACAGATTGTGTGGATCGTTTCTGGGCATGGAGTTGCGACAGGAGTCGCACGACTTGAAGCCTGAGCCACGGGGCATGCCCCGAACCAGGAACTCGCGAAAGAAAGTCCAGTAAGGGAAGAGATCAGTGAAACTGGATACCACTAAGCTAGAAACGCTGCAGCTAAGCTAAACTGGAACAAGTTCTGACTACCTTCACTGGCGGCAAGAAGGAACTGAGGGTGGGGGGGAGCACGCAGCCCCTTTTATGGCGGGATATGTCGGTGCCACTCCAGGGGTCGCAGCGGTGCTCCCCCTCTACGGATACTGCTAAGGGGAAAACTTCCGGCACCGGTGCACGTGGCGAGCACGCACACCTATAGTGGAATACACCTGAGCAATCACTCGAAGAAGAATAAATGTTAAGAATTATAGATGAGCACTATTTTGCACAGCTTTTTGTTTTATCTTCCATATATATTTTAATGTCTCTTTTAAAAATAAAAATCCTGAATCAAATATATTACCATATCTATTTTGGGAGTAGTTTCTTGCCATTTTTGAAAGTCAATTTTCTCTACATGGAATTTCTTTTGTAATTCCTGTCTGAGGAGATTATTCATCCTTTCCTGTTTGTAAAGATGTACTTTTTCCAACAAAATCAAGATTGTATCAGGATTCACGGGAAAACGATAAACTTTAGCCCGCACTAATAAAAGAAAAAAAAGTAACTGAGAACATTTTCCTTCTAAAAAAATAATTTCTATATAGCCACATATTTTTTATATTTCACTTTGAATAATTCCAGTATATAAAGTGATAAAATATAGTATTAAATAACAGCACAATTATTTAGGTATGGTCAATATCGAGTTAAAAAACAGTAATATAAGTTTATCTTGAACTTGGAAACACAGTGGCAGAAAGAGAATCAAGTATCTAAAAGCACATTCCCTGTTGCGGCAAGAAAAACGATTCCCCCCCCCATGCTATTAAAGATGCGTTTGCATTTTATTATTATGACACATAATACTTTAAAACACACAAATCATGCCTCACCTATAAAAAGGGTATAACAATAAAAAGCTTACAATAACCATTTTTCTGACTATGACCATTTTTTGGCCCTCATAAACAACGCAATTAGATTATTGTAAATTTAGACTAGTGATAAGCACAGAAACAGTACATCTGTCATGAATATAACTTCCACTGGCATTAATGGGAATTATGTACATAAATTTCCAGGTATCAAGGTAAGACTATACTCCTTAGCACTCTGTCTTAAAATTATATCAATTGCTTGACTGCATGAATTAGATTTTCTTGTACTGAATGCAACAGTGAGAGCTATGGATCTCCTAACATCACCATTTTGATCACTTTATTTCTAAACAGAGACACTCACCCATTGGCTGACCTGGTTTTCCTTTCTGTTGTCCGCTACTGAGTTTTTGCTTATCAATCATTGCACTATACAACATTGATCTATGGAAAGCAATAAAAAACAGAATGGAATATTTGACTATTCACATATTCAGACCTTTCCGCCTTTCAAATAAGTAATTATTGCCCTCTAATGTTACATGTTCACATGCCCTGAGATGTATTAAGCACTCCTGAACTTGGGCAAGTGCCCAAATCTTGCAGACCAAGTCCAGAGCTGGTAAATCAGAGACTGCCAGATGTTCAGATCTGCTTCTGATTGCTTTTGAGGGATATAATCCTCAAACAGTAGGGGATCTAATAGACACAGAAAAAAATGGACTGAACCATGGAGTGGTTATCTTGTGGGCTGCTCCCTCAAGTAGGCTGTTGGGGTGGCTGGCTACTACTGCAAAGATCTATATACAAGTGGCTGACTGGCACCTACCTTGCTTCATGTGATCTCGTCAGAGCAGGAAAATTGATGAGACAAAGCACAATGAGCCACACTTACTCAAAATTGTTAAGATGTGGGGCCAGATCAATGAGCACTGTTAAATCCACCCACTATCCTGGTGGTTTTTGAATTGCTGCACTAATTTTCTTGTCCGCCCCCTCCACCTTCTCAGGCTACATCTACACAACAGCTGGAAGGATGCTTCCTAGCATGGGTAGACAGATGCACTAGCTCTATTTGAGTTAGCATGCTAAAAATAGCAGTGTGGCCACGGGCAGTAACTTGGGCTAGCTGACTTATTATGTAACCAGGGGGTTGGGTGGGATGATACTTGGGTGGCTAATTGAAGCCGCCATGGCCACATTGCTATTTTTAGTACGATAGCTCAAGCTTGTCTATCGGCATTGGAAAGCATTCTCCCAGATGCTGTATGCATATGCCCTAATGGGATTGGGGAAGGAGAGAAAAAAATCTCTGCTTTCAGGGAGCAGAAGAAAAGTAAAGAAGACAGCCTGCAGAGTTGTAAGCAAACATCACCCAAGTATATGTGTGAAAGCTTGGGGAGAAGGTTCTTTTGCTGCTACATCTGTTAAGAGACTTTCGCTAATACATATCTGGTCTTTCAACCACTAAGTGTCACTCTTCCCACCATCTCTATAGGGATGTATAATGAAACATGGGGGCTGTAAAGAATAATTTTGTAGACCACGTTTAAGATTTTGGGTCTCTCCTGTCTACCCTGAGGAACAGAAAGAGAGAGAATTGTGGAAACTTAAAAATGACTTTAGGTTCATGTTTGAGTTTTGGTCAGTTCTTATTTTTTCTGAACTTGTTCACTTACCCTAGATTACAAAATCAACATAATTAGAAGTAAAAGTCAAAATAACTTGGCAAAGGAAAATAAAGTTTGTACAAAACAAAATGATAAAGTTTTATACCTGTCGTTTGAATGCTGGAGAATGAGTATATGGAAGTTTGGTGGCAATTCATTTACGATGTTAAAATGTTGTGCAAGAACACAGAGATTTCCCCATGCCTGTACAATAATTTAAAATTGACATTACTTTTCCTATCTTTTTATGAACAACATGTGCAGTGCTTTTATCAAGAGACTGATTATAATAGTTCCAAAAACGAAGGCACTGCTATATGCAAAAGGCATACTTAGAAAAGAATATTATAATGTAGTGCACAATAAATGAAGTTAAAGCAATAATTCATGGCTAACATTAACATGAGTTATTTGCCTACTATACTGCATATCACGCTAAAAAACTACCAAATGTTGAAACTGATTAATATTATCAGTAGAAAGGAATAGCAAAATATTTCAACTCAACATTTATATTTTCTAAAAGCAATTCAAGCATTTCCATAGGAATATACACCTGGATCATTTATACTCCTCTGTAAAAGGAACTATATAGCCTCTAATACATACGTACAAATATTATACATAATAATATGAAATTTGACTTGCTATGGGTCATTATTTTGCTCCAGAACAACACTGTTCCACTCATACATAGTACGGTTCAAAAAGTTACCTTTGAGGTAGCAGTTAGCCTTTGCTCCACATTTTTGAGAAGACTACTGGTTATGTCCCCATTTTGTTTTAAGTGATGCTGAAGATGCAATAGTGCTGCCAGCTGAGAGCTGCTAGTGTTAGAAGTGGCTGCTAGCAGGATATCCTTCATCATCATAGATGATGAACAGCTCTGTAATATTTTAATATTTGTTTATTTTCCCAAATGTTTCATACAAATAGTTATTGAAAAAGCTTGTCATATAAAGGTGAAATGAAATGGCAAACATATTACCATTATTTACAGCTACAAAACAGTGTAAAAGCTTTGGCGATAAATTATGAAGACTGGAAGATTTCTTAGCTATTAATTTCCTTTCTGAAATTGATCTCTCCATTAGTCCTGATTGCTGGAATGCTCCCCCCTGCACTGAGCTGGGGAGAGTTCTAATGAGTTTATGGGAGCCTGGGCCTCCAAATCAGGCCCATTGGGATTGTGTCAGAAGAGTACTTCCAAAGGTATGCGGAAATTTATTTCAGCAATTCAGTATCTAGTAACTATAAACGCAAAGTAACTAGAAGAAGACAGCTTAAACCACCTTTAGGAAGCCTGAAAATTAGTTGCTGGAAAATGGTCAACAATGCAAAGGGTTGGACGTACTGATGTAGATATAAATCTGACAAACCAAATATACATGTAAAATTTTCCAATCTGCTTTAACACAATGAATGCAGAAACCCAGGACATCATTTTCACAATCCTAGAAACCCAGCCATTTTTACACTCACTTTAGAGGGCAGAATTGCACTTTTTATTGCAGTACAGTTTTAATTTAATTTTATTATGATATTTTATACATAGTAAAATGATACAATAGTGGCATCTATTAGTGAAAACCTGAAGTCCATACTATGAAAATTATCAAGGTTTTACAATGGTCATATGTCAATAATACACTGACAAAAACCACTAAAATCAGAAAACATATTGTATATTTAATTATTATGAATAATAATACCACTACCTAGCTCTTACATAGTGGGTTAGTAGTCAGTTGTCATGCTATCCAAATAGACAAATTTACTTATGGTACTCAAAGCTCGTTTTTTACATTGTAAAGGGACTTAAGCAGCAGTTGTGTTACCTGATGAAGGGCCAAAAACTGGCTACTTGAAACTGGATCAAATTGTCCAATGCATTCAATGATTTCAAGACTAGCAGCAGCCAGAATATCAATTATGTTGTTACTGAATGCAACATTCATGCACTGAAGCAAAACTTCACTGGATTGAGAGAGGTATCTTTGGGCCAAAATCCGTTTTCTCTAAATAATAAAAATAAAAATGTTCTACATTAAAATATTTGTTAAATTACATAAATACATTATTGATGCATTTTTGATCACTACAATCTTGGCAGATAAATCTGGTTTTGTTCTTGTATAATGGTATTTTTTTAAAGTTTGATGAAAAATGGTATGGGTTTAGTCTCCTTGTAAGGAATGCATTTAATATCTATTAACATCAGTGATAGTTAATAGTGTGCAATCAAGAGACTAGACTGAATGATCAGTTAGTGGAGAACTATACCGATTAAACTATTCTTTTAAAAAACATCTAATCTTAAACTTCTAGTTTATATTTTTCTTTTAAAAGAGAAATTTTGTCTACAATAAAACATCTACAATTGTATATGTACTAGCTAGCATTATACCAAAATGCCAGTCATTATTAGCCAATCAGCACTGTTTGCATATGTATAATCACTATAGTTGTTTCTCATTAATCACTTGTGAATGAGAGTAACTTCCTACTCTGACTAGCTTGTGTAATTTTCAAGCTGTTTGCCAGCAATAATGACACCATTTCAGCTTCTTGATCCAGTCACCTGCAGCAGAAAACTTCAAAATATTCAAGAACAAGAATGTACCAAAAATATGCCAAAAGTAAAGAATATGGGATTGTACACACTTAGGCAAGTTAAAAACTCTTTACTCTCAATTCCTGCTTCTCCTCAAGTGGCTTTCCTTTCCTATAATTCAAAGTTCTTACAAGAAGAACAGGCACATTTAAGTTTGCCTTGTTTATTTACTGTACATTGTGCAAATCCCAGACACTCTCTCCCAACTCAGTTCTGAATACAAATTAAACCAAATGACAGCTAGTCAGGGATATTTGGATATTTAATTAAAAGCTTCATATTAAAATGTTAATTGTCTGTAAGAGTGAATTCTGCTACAACACTCATTTTTCAGCCTCAGATTCCATTTGCTAAAAACACATCACCCATAAGGCTAATCAGCCCCAGGCATAAAAAGGAAGCCATCAAGTTATTTATATAAATATCTATGTAAAATACCTTTAATTCATTTGCTTTCTTCCTTTGATCCTGATGTTGTTTTTTACTAATTGGAGAACTGCTACTTGTCATTTCATGTTCATTGCATTCTGCTTTGGTTGTGGGAGGCTTCATGGTGTTCAATGGAGTTTCTTCCTACCCACCAGTAACAGAGAGGATTCATTAATATATCTATCTCACTAAAATGTAAGTGGATTAGTTATTGTGCTTAAAGTTAGGAGGAGTGAAATTCAGCTGGATAAAGAGGAAGCTAGTTTCAGCCTTAAAAACGGAGAGAGGGTGTATCTCACCACAATAATTCCTTTATAATATCAAATGAATTAGCAAGTTTATGAGGCATTAAACTCTGGTTAGCATGTGATAGTGATAAATCTGCTAAGTACCTAACATTAATCAGGACACAGGAGAATGAAACATAGACATGGGGATGGATTTTTAAGCAGGAGACCACAACTTTATTAACTTTAATGGTGGGACATAAACTGCCCACCAAAGCATGAGGTATTTACTCAGGTACAGTGCAGTGTTAAAAGGACTCATACTAAATAACTAATATTCAAGGTTTGTCTCCTTGGCTAATCCCTGGAATCTAGCCCATCTCTGAATCTTCTCACCCTCCTCCGACAAGAGGGAATGAGAGTACACTAGTGGATGGTGGAGAGGGAGTAACTTCACTGGTGTCAGTGGAATGCCAACAGTAGTTCTGTCCTCAAGCATTCAAAAATCCTGAGTCAGGTTCCCAGAAAACATGAAACTGTCTTAAATAGAATGATATTAAAAAAAAAAAATGGGGTGGGGGGGTTATATTTGCCTTCTGGGTTTTGAGAATTAGGGTATATATTTTCAAGTTTCTCTCTACAACCATGAGAGCTAGAACCTTACTTTTATATTTTTAAATAAAAACTGAGATTCTCACATATTCCCTTGATTCCAGCGGCTAGGGCTTTAAGGAAAGCACCAAATATCATGAGACGCATGATAAAAATCACAAGGGTAGGCAACACTGTGCTACACAGTAATGTAGTAGGGAAGCAGCGGTGAAAGAGTTAAAGAAAACCTTCTCCTCCAGTCCCTGACATCACTATTTTGACATTTTGGTAAATGTTCTGCTCAATTCAGCTCTCATGAACATTTTTGTTTAGGATTTGAAGAGGCTCAACTCTTTTCTCCCAGTGGTCAAAATACTGTAAAAAGATGTAAACTTGATCTTATCAATAACATTCATTGTATTTTATATATGTTCATTCAGAATCAGATTCTGCCTGGACCATACAGACATGCGCAGAAGTCTCCCTCTCACTGCACAGCCTATACAAAAGACATCCTTAATTTTACACTCTGTGCTCTGGAAGTGCTAAGTCCCTCCCAGGGCTTGTCTACACAGATAGTGCATGGCAAGCTGGGATGTAAATCTACAGAGCACTAATGCTCTGTTCAATAACTGTTCATGTGGACCTGGCTAAAAGTTCCCTAGTGTGCAATGACCTATTCCCATTTAAAAGTGGATTAGATCAAAGTGCACTAGAACTTTTAGTGTGCAGTAGCAGGGTTCACATGGACAGTTAGTGTGTGGCATGCTACTGTGTTGCAGATTTACTCCTCAGCTTGCCATGCACTAACAATTTGTTTAGACAAGCCCCTAGGAACACATCTCAAAGGGAGTGAGGAAGCAGGGCTTACAGCAGAGGTGGCCAGCCACATGGGGCTGTAGAACACAGTGAAGGTGTGCACCTGGGAGCTCTGGGGAAGGCAAGGCTCCTTTTACTATGGGTTCTGAGCAATTTGCACAATCTATCCTTCAATTAAAAAAAGCATTAATAGTACATAACAGTCTAGTAAGCACTTACCATGAATATATAGCTAATAATCTTAATTTAGAACCAAATTCATACCATAACATTTTCATTCCAGTAAATATCTGAATTTAAGGGGTCCACATTAACTGCAAGTAAACGCAGAGTTTTCCCAGTCAGATACAGGTACTTGGCTTTGATATCAGGACATCCTGAATGAAGACTTTGTAGACTTGCTAACTGAGCCAGTGCAGTGTGACCCACAGTCCGTCCTATGTTTATCCATCCCTGGAAAAATCAAAAATATGTTAAATCAAGTCACATTTTCATATATAAAAGAAATGTTCTCTTAAACATCATGAATGAATCAATGATTCATAGATTTATATTGCCCTTTAGCTTGAAATATTGGGTTTTGGGGTTGCATGTGAAACCTAATAATTAATTCTTCAACGTAATTTAATCTTCTTTTCTCTGAAAAAATAAAGATAGTTTCAGCTCTATTCCTCCCTTTTTTTGGACCCTGAAGCAATAATAGAAAATGAAAACAGAAAATAAATCTGTTTTATTTTGAATGTTGAAATTCAATATACTAAAATTTATAAATATGAGAATTTCCAAAATTATCAGTATTGGAAACTAATTTCCACTATTTGCTTTTCCAAAGCATGTCAAGGGCTCCGTTAATTTTCAAGGCCAAAAGGGACAATTTTGATCATCTGAGCTCACCTGCATAATGCAGGGAGTAGAACTGTACCAAGCGATTCATACATCAAGCCCATACTTTCCGGACGAGTTATAGCCTGTCTTTTAGAAAGACATACAATACTGATTTAAAGACTTCAAGTGACAGAGGATCCACCACATCTCTTGGTAAATTGTTTCAATGATGAATTACCCTCACTGTTAAAAATTTGCACCTTATTTCTGGTATGTCTAGCTTCAGCTTCCAGGCATTAGTTTCTTAGAACAATCCTTCTCTTGTTATGTAGAGAACCATTGGATTTTTTTTCTAAAATAACTACATGTGTTGGTGGAATGTGCAAGGTTAACTTTATACACACACTAGTGGACTAGTAAAAGTAGAAAGTGTCAGAGGGCCAGATTCTCAACTATGGTGAACCAGTGTAGATCCACCTAATTAAATGGAGCTATGCCCATTTACACCATCCAGAGAACCTAGCCAAAAGAGCAGGAGTTAATTAGGGGTTGATCCTCTAAACTCACTATAGTAAGCACTATACCCGGACATACTGGGTGCCCAGTGATACAATGTTTATGAGGATTCATAGCAGACAGCTTACAGCAGGAGCATTGATTGGGACTATTAGTTGAAAGATGAGCAAAGCCCTTTCTATTTAGGTTTATTATAAATATTGAAAAATGAGTGAAAATCGGTACATAAAGTTAACTTCACGGTTTTCAAGGTAAATTTTGGGGTTAATATTGGTGAATGGGAGGACAGAAAAAAAGCAACATATACAAAAAAGTAATAGCTCTGAAAGTAAAAGTTGTTAAATATTGTGGTTTATTTCATGAAGTATATCAATAGAATATACACATATGCACGTGCATGCATGTGTATCTTCCATTACATTGCCTTACTTTAACAGACACCCTTACATTTACACTAAGACTAATTTATTATTAACAAACACAACTACCTAATGAAATATATTGGATTTTCTTAAAATAATCAGTATTTTCATGTTGTTGAGTGGTCAAAAATTCAGGTGAAAAATCTGTAAAAAAACCAAATCGCTTTTTTAAAACCTGGGAATTTCTCAGTAAAAACTGAAAATGAAGGGCCTTAAGGATGAAGTACAATGCTGCAGTCATAGTATGTGTATGGGTGGTGAAAAGAGTGTGATTTAATGGAGAAAATGAAGTTCAGTGAAGACACAGCTCAATTTCACTCAACTTTTGCTTCTGACAATCATCCTCAAGTCTTTGCCTTGGAGAGACAAGAGCCTTTTTGGTACAGAGAATGGCCAACAACATAACAAGTTAGTGAAAACCCATACTTCAATGTTCTGTGCCCCAGTATTCAAATGAAAGGTTTGCCAGCCCTTTCTCCTGTTTAGCAGTTATTAATCAGAAGAGGAAGATCTGCTAAAGCAATCCCTCTAGCTTAGCACAAGGATTTTTTTTTAATATAGCATTTATAGCTAAATCATAGGAAGGATCATATGAAATTACCTGTTCCACAGAAGCACTATCAGGTGTTAACCTGACAAATTCTTCAACAACTTGATTAAGTGATCCCTCTCTCAGTTCTTTCAGCTTTTTTTCCACATTAACAAGATGAAGAATATCCAAATTAATTTCCACAAAACTTAGCTTCATATTAGCAAGCCGTCTCATTAATGGAATACTAATATTTTTAATCTGAAATATAAGAAAACTGAGTGGAAGTCTATCCTTAAATCACCTTAATCGATCGGTCCATCAGCCCTCACAGAGAGAGCGCTGATCACAACACATCAGTCGTGTTGTTGGAGCCAGTCCTTCAGCCACCTGCTGGCCAGGCGGTCAGTGGCTCCGGACATCCGATCAGCATAGCGTACCGCAGCCCAGAACCCCCGAGCAATCCGCCAGCCTCAGTCTTCCAAGCAGCTGGGATTACAGGCAAGCGCCACCCAGCCCGATCTATCTTTAAATACGCAGTGTTAATATTTTTGCTAATTTATTGGATTAAAGTTAGAATTTCAGAACTCTTAATTATTTGAGGCACACATTTTAAATAAACAATAATGTGATTGCTACACTATAGCACACTGTGATATTTCAATGAAAATAATAAAGCAGGGAAAGAAATAAGGGTACAATAGACAAGTAAAGTTGACAGGTGGCAACTGTCCTCATCCAGAAAATACAACCTACTTTATTTTTATACACAAATATATACAGACTATTCTGAAATTCTTCACATCCTTGCCAAAATCATTTGCATCACAGTAGAAGTGGATCTTCAGGCGAGGTCCGAGGATAGTGGCATTTCAGACCAGCTCACAAAAGTTTTTCCACATGTAAGAAGTCACAAGGGAAAAATCATGGAGAAACCTGTGGGAGAACTGGACAAGTAGGGTATCCAGAGCTGTATCACTGGCCAAGTAGAAGGGACTGACATACACACATGCAACCCTTTTCAACTCAGATCTTTGGGTTTTTTTTAATGTGTCCTACTCTATTCTGGGTAGATTGTTTATCGCTGTAGTATCTGAGCGCCTTTCAGCAGCTTTGTATTTGTTAGAGAAAGTAAGGTCAAAGAAATGGACCTTGCACTTGGAGTAGAAAGTGGTGAAGTTTATAACGCTCTTTAGTTCTTATCTGTGTCTTACTCTAGGGTTTATCCCACTGTGCATTCATAGTATTAGGGAGTGACCCATTTTTGACTAGTTAGGTAACTGTATAATGGTCTTTCCTTATCCTGTATATTTCTGACAGATCTAGGTATTATTTTTATATCATCACAGACCATACAGAACGGTAGATTTCTCACCTAATAACTTACTGTATGCTAGTTCAAAAAGAAAAGGGATATATATTTTCTAATACCTAACATAATGCTTACTTCCCTTCCTTGCCATTTCACTTCTAGCCGATCTAGACAATTTTAGCAGAGTAAGCCCCCACAGCAGGGAAGCACAATTCTTCTTGGTACTGTCTTAGGCAGGTAAGTGCTTTAGCCAAGTAACAGCTAGCTGTGATGTCCATCATAATTTATCATTTAGACAGACTACTAAGCAGCAGAAATTTGTCTATGGGCTAAAATCAGCTTGGACAAATGAAAACAGGTATCCTTAAAAAATATGCTATCTGTACCATTTTTAGATGTACCAGCAAAAGACAACTGATTTCAGTAGGTCAGACTTCTGGGGGGGAAAGTGGGAGTGGGGAGGAGGATTCTTACCTTCATATAGATCCATTTGCATGATAAGGGCCTAAATATTTACTCTGTACTAAGGGACAATTCTGCTCTCAATTACACATGTGCAACACTAAGTGCTGTCTAAACAAACAGTCAGTGTGTGGCACAAAGGGAACTCAATCTACCTCACACTAGAGTGCCATGCACTAACTTTCTGTGTGGACCCTTCATTAGAGTTGCACAGAAGTAAACTAAGAATGGAATTTGGCTTCTCGTTTTGCAATGAAAGGGAAGTAATGACATTTCTCATTTTACAATGAAAGGGAAGTTATGGTATCTAACAGGAAAACTTGGTTTCATGTGCTCTGCTGGTAAAAAGCTTCTGAGTCTCAAACAAACTGAGGCCATAACACTGGGCTAGGTAAATGTAATAAACTCCTTTGAACTAACTAAACACATTATTCACCTCACAGATTAGATGGTGGTGTGTGAGGAGAGGGCAGATAATCTACAGTGGAGGGAACTGGGGGAAGTTTGGGCTCCCTTTTTTTTGCCCCTGCCCAGTGAAGGTTACAACAGCCTGGGGACCACTCTAACTTTTGGCAGCTGTAAGTAGACCCCAAAGATCTGCTAGCTGGGATTCCTGGCCTGCACTGGAGGCTGCAGGGAGGGAGGTGTAGGAACTAGTTATGCCTGCTCCATGCCCGTTAGCATGTATTTCTAGCTGGTAGTTATGGCTAGCCCCTGCTCAGACTGTGCTACTCAAGTGGCACAAAGGAAGCAGAGTGGGCTGGAGAATCTGGCCCATAATATTTAGAATATTTGGGATAAATGGAAAATTCAATTTTATATGGGAATTTTTTCTTTTCTGCATTATATGAAGCATGAAATAAAAGAAGTCTTTTAAATTTTGCGACAAATTTATCCTGAGGTATTTTTTTTATTTTCATTCCAACTTTTTTTATTTTCATTATCTGACAAATCATTTATTGAACTCTGGTGAACTGGTTTACAGCCTGATCAAAAACGGTCAATACAAATTCCTTATAGTTTTTTTTAATCTGAGTTATGATGATTTTTCATCGTAATGTCATATTTTTTCTTTTGTAAGGTTTGAGTGAAACCATAGTTTATCTTTTAGAATTTCTATTAGTTGGCATTCCTAATTTACTTTTTCTTCCTCAAGTTTGCTGTACTTTATTATGCAGGGTTTCAAATTTATGATGGATTTATAGTGAATGTTTATGAGAATAATGTCAAATTCAGGTAGTTCTGTTTTTGATTGATTTCTTTAGTATCTGGATAAATATTGGAATTAAATGCTGAAAAAATGAGTGGGAAATTAGCTTATTTCAAAAGAAAGAATATAGTTGCAATTCTAGTATCTAATTTTTTGTAAAATTTTACAAAGAATGCTATTGGTGTAAAAATATTTACAACATGATTCAGTAAACAGGATTGGCAATGGTGCTTAGTGGACAGGGCACTGGACTGGGACTATGGAGACCTAAATTCAATTCCGAGCTCTGCCAATGGCCTCCTGTGTGACTTTAGACAAATCATCTCATCCCTCTGGGTCTCCATTTTCCCTTCTGTCTTTTTTATGTCTTGTATATATAGAATCTAAACTCCTTTGGGCAGAGATTGTCTCTCACCTTGTACCTTGCCTGCCACAATGGGACACCATCTCAGATGGGGATTGTAGGAACTGCTGTAATACAATTAATAATAATCCTAATTGAACAAATCTTACATACAGTAAAAGTATTTACCCATTTACCTCGTGAACTGGAAGCAAGCTCCAGATATTGTTAAACACTTCTTCTTCTTCAGATACTGCTCTCTGAGCTAACTTGTACGCATCTAGATAGCGACTATGTTTTTCTTCTTCATCTTCTGTATGTGTTGCAATTGTTCTGTAAAAAAGCAACACAGAGTTTTACAAGAGTAGTAGTATAAAATATTATTACTTCTATAATGCTATAAATATTCAAAATGCTCAATGAAGAACTAACTTGCATTGTTTGTGTATATTGTTTAAGACTCAAATACAAAAAGTAAATATTTAAGCATTAATTTTTTAAAGGCCTGATTCTTGGACCAAGTTAAGTCCCCTCTGCACTGTACAGCAACATAAAGAGGACTTAAAGATGCCCTAAATGGATAGGTGGAGAGTCTTCTGCCAGAAGGTATGCCCCAATGGCATAAGACTAACATAGCTGGCTTTACGCTTCCCATTCTCCCAGTCTCTGAATAGGGGTGTCCTGGGAAAAGCTGGAAGTTGGAGTACACTGTGCTCTGGCAATCTCTAGCCATAACAAGAGCCCCTAGGAAATTGTTCAAGAGACATAAATTAAAGGAATCCTGTGGCTACTTTAACTTATGACAAGGGCTGGTTCAGCAATCAAATGGCCCTAAAATAGAAAGAATCCTTGGTGCTTTATTCTGACCTCAAAGGTAGTGCAGATAATCATAAATCTTGTGAGAACAGCTGCTACAGGCATAGGAACAGTAAATCCTTGATTTTACAGAACACTTGTTGATATATGCCATCAAGAATGACAATGTGAATCCAAAATCAGGATATAGAAGTAGGTGATATTATTAACCCTCATGTACTTTTTTCCCAGACAGCTGAAATCTTACTCTAAATCAGACACTGGAAGATTTTTTTAACTAAGGTGTAATAAACATTTCCAGCAAATTTGTAAGTTTACCTGTGAATATTTGCACGTTCCAGCAGGATCTCAGCACTGTGATCTTTATATCCATAACGAAGGAAGTCCTCCTCAATTTTAATTAATTCATCATATAGTTCCTGTAGCATACTTGATAACTGAGAGGACTCAGCTTTAACCTTCATGAAATTTTGGGCATATTTTATTTGAATAAGTGTTCTCCTATGGAGAATAATAGAATATATGCCAGTATGGGGTTAAGAATTGTGAGAAACAACTTAAGTATCAACCTCATATTTGTGTCCAAAAACTGCTGTATTATTTTTCTTTCTGCCTCCCTTTCTATTTTTCTGTCTGTAATAGATCTGGAGGAGGAACCCTTCTAATTCTTTATATAATCTTAATATGCTCTAACAATTAGATGTAGTTTTAAAATAGAATACACAAAGCATGGCTTTCAGAAACAAGGGTTCAACATCATCTGTGTGATGCCATGGTGCCAATTATTAGATGCATATTCATTTAATACATTTACCTAGGTCTAAGCAGTCATTTAAAAGATAGCTAAATTAAGAAGTCCATATTCAGCTAAAATAAAAGCTACTGGAGTGAAATTGTAATTATAAGAAAAAGGAGACAACTATATATGAGCAGTAAATTGGAAAGAGATAGCCCTTAGTCTGATAGACAGGGCCGTCCCTAGGGGGGGCGCGGGGCCCAGGGCGGAAGTGATGGATTCGTCTCTTCCGGGACTGACCGCGCCAGCCAATTGCGCCGGCCAGCAGGGCCTGCAAAGCACAGGGCCCGGAGCGGTCGCCCCGATTCGCCCCACTCAAGGGATGGCTTTGCTGATAGATGTATGTATCTTCTTAGTTGAAAAAAATCAAGTAAGAAAAGGACTCAGTTAATAGGTCCATTATATCTTGCCCATATAATTCCAGTGCTACTGGACTTTGGAAAAAAATGTTATTGATCTGAATATTATGGACATCCCTCCTTTTCCTACCCACCCAAATTCAAATTTTAACATCTCAAATAACACCTTATAAGTAACATGATTTAAAATATATAACAGAGGGTAAAATAAATATGGGTTTCACTATCACCAAATTAATCCTTAGGGTATGTCTACATTTGAGCTGGGAGATGTGAATCCCAGCTTAGGTAGACAAACTCTGCTAGTGCACTAAAAATAGCAGTGTAGCCTGGGTAGTAGCATGGGCATCAGCTCAAGCTAGTATCCAGTGTATGTTCCCAGGGTGTCCAGATGGGTTTCTATTTGGGTGCTTAGCCTGAGCTGCTGCTATTTTTAGCATGCCTGCTCTAGCAGAACTAGCGTGGGTACATCTATGTGAGCAGGGAATCATACCTCCCAGCTCAAATGTAGATGTACATTCTGCTAGGGTTTAAATTCACAGGGCAAAGGGCTTCTTCCTGGATCCCTTTAACTTAGGTTAGATTATAGTGCTCGGTAGCACACTCCAAAGGTAGTCCTAATAAACTATATTATGTATTAATTAATTAATTATATTATACCTGCCTCAGGCAGGTAGGGCAAACGATATAAAAACGTAAGATTCACAAGGGTATGTCTACGCAGCAATTGGGAGGGTGCATTCCAGTTCTCATAGATGGACATGCTAGCTCTGCTCGAACTAGCACACTCAAAATAGCAGTAAAACTGAATGTCTAGCTACCTCAGGGGGTATGCAGGCTTGTACTTGGCTGTTAGCCTGAGCCACTGCCCGGGCTGCTGCAGCTGCACTGCTATTTCAATCTACTAGCTTAAACAGAGCTAATGCATATCTGTCTACCAGCACTGGGAAGCATGCGTCCAGCTGCTGTATAGACATACCCTTAGATTTTAACACTTAACGGGGCTACATGCAATATACAAAATTAGGAAAGGAGAATTAGGCGTTAAAGATTAACACCATCAGAAGAAAACACTCTTAAGCATACATAGAAAATATCAAAGTAAAGTTGGGTTGAATGATAAATGACATCCATATTCCTATCTAAAAGTCATAAAATAGGTTATTTCTTACACAAATGTTCTGGGCTAGATCCTCAGCTAGAATAGACCAACATTGCCATGGAGAATTTGAGAAGGGACAGTAATCAAACCCACAATGTAAACTGTTATTTGCTTCCCAATGAGGAAAACGGCATCATTAAACTAAGAACTCAGACCTTCATTCCAATCAGAGGATGAGTTTTGAAATTTGCCTTTATTAAAAAAATGTTCTCTCAGACTGACAACTTTCCCCAGAGGAAAAATTCTAGACTGTGAGTCTTGTGAGTATCATTGCTTGATGGCTTGTGGCTACCATAACACTTTGTGGCACATGCTTGTTAAACAGCACACTGACGTCTACAAAAAACACACACCTGTGACTCATATATAATAATTTAAATGCCAAAACTGGCAGAAAGAAAGAAGCAAGGCCTACTGATTAGATCACGACATTGGTTGTCAGGACTCGTGAATCCTGTTTCTACCAGAAATATTAACCAATCTGTATAAAAAAAATGTAACATGATGTACTGAGACAATATCTTTAAGATGTTTTTAGGTTCTTGGAGGAAAAACATTATATAGTTACAAAGCAGTAGCTGGACAAAATAAATATGACAGATACACTCAGGGAATAGTAAATTGTATAAAAAACTCTGATAACAGAATGTCCATAGCAAAGGGAAACAACTTTATAATTTTAAAATCTACATCTAAAGTAAAGAAGCTTCTTTACTAATCATAACACATATAGCCAGTAGCATATCTCCCAAAAAACAAATACTACAGACATAATTCATATATATATATTACTATATAAAAAGTTACCTGGCTTCAAGGGATGCAATTATAAAACCCAGTTCAGACTTTCTGTTAGGTCTCTCCTCTAATGTAGATCTGAACACCTTTACAGTTTTTTGCAGAATTTTGCATGCCTGCAGATAACATTAAAATTTATGTAACTGTCTTTTTATATTTCTATATACAATGTTAACCATTATTTTAGAACACACAATTGAGAAGAAAAACTTTGTTATTTTTTCCTAATGTTCTCCAAGATTATCAAGCTTATCTTGTACAATTTGCTCAGAATTTTAAAAAGTAACAGTATAGACAGGACAAAATGTAATTAACTATACTGATTTAATTATTCTACAAATATTCATATAGGGACAGCTTCTGATGCCCTTATGCTCACTGAGTAGCACATTACTCCACCATTAGCCATGCTGGGTTAAATAAGACTACTTGCAGAGTGAAGACTTGTCTACACATGGCAGTAAATCCAGAATTAGGCCTGGTCTACACTGGGTGTGTGTGTGTGTGTGTGTGTGTGTCAATGTAAGATACGCAACTTCAGCTACGGGAATAGCGTAGCTGAAGTCGACGTATCTTATTTTGACTTACCTCCCATCCTCCCGGGGCGGGACTGACGGCCACGGCTCCCCCGTCGACTTCGCTACCGCCGCTCGCCCTGGTGGAGTTCCGGAGTCGATGGGAGTGCATTCAGGGATTGATATATTGCGTCTAGACGAGACGCGATCTATCGATCCCTGATAGATCGGTCGCTACCCGCCGATCCGGCGGGTAGTCTGGACGTACCCCTAAGGTACATCTACACTACAGCGGGGAGTCGATTTAAGATACGCAAATTCAGCTACGTGAATAGCGTAGCTGAATTCGACGTATTGCAGCCGACTTACCCCGTTGTGAGGACGGCTGCAAAATCGACTTCTGCCGCTTTTTGTCGGCGGCGCTTACTACCACCTCCGCTGGTGGAGTTAGAGCGCCGATTTGGGGATCGATTGTCGCGTCCCGACGGGACGCGATAAATCGATCCCCGAGAGGTCGATTTCTACCCGCCGATTCAGGCGGGTAGTATAGACCAGACCTTAGATAGGGTGTGAATTTAAAGCTGATTAACTATTCCTAATTAGCTCCATGTGTGGACACTCTTTCCCCAGAATACAGCACTCTTATTCCAAAATAAGAGCATCCACACATGGAGTTAATCAAGAACTATTCTGGAACAGTTTCCTGTATAGACAAGCCTTAATATAACTTAACATGATTAGAGGCGCCAAAATGTAGCACTTTGCAACCTGACAAAAACTATTATGGAACAATTTGAAGAACTGTTCAATTTTTAATCAGTTAGCATGTAACTAAGCATACAGAAGTATCAGGGAGACTTTTTCTCTTACAAAGATTTTTTTCAGTTTCTCATGAACAGAAAACCAATATTATTTAAAACATTATCCCCTAAATGTCAATGACTAGAAGCTCTTGACTCAAAGACCAAATTATTTCTGCCTTAGCATTTAACTTCATGAAATTGTAGCTCATGTGCAGAGGGTTAAATAGTAAATGGATTTTTTAAAGCATTAACTAAGTACTGTATGCATTGTAATACATGCCTTCCTGGGTTAAAAAAAAAAATCACAAAACAAAGTACTTCCTGAGATTTAGGGATACGACTTCCATTTCATGAACTAGGTGAACTTCTATTTAAGTTAATGTAATTAGTCACATGCATCATATAGAAAAGAAAATGGACTCCTGAAATTGCAATGTATACAAAATACTTTGTCTAACTGTAACTCACTGGTATTGTTAGTACTTTTGACATGTAAGTAAAACACCTTCCTTCTACCTAACCTTTCTTTTTTCTCTCTTATATGATTTCTACTGCACAGGATTTCTAAGTATGAAAATCAGGCGAATAAGTTATTCATGCTAGATTATAACTGTTGTTATTTAGTTGAAAAGATACAATATTTCCAGTGCACAAGCTGTAAGCTTATCTTCTGCTAAAACCACTAAATATCACCTGTCTGCTTCGGCCAAGAAATCAGTAAAAGGAGATGTATTGGAAGTGTGAAGAATGTGTATCAGTGTATGACTACACCGCAATTGAACACACATGGCTGGCCTGTGTCAGCTGAGGTGGGCTCACCGGGCTTGGGCTACGAGGCTGGTTAAATGCAGTGTAGATATTTAGGCTCAGGCTGGAGCTGAGCTTGAACATGTACATTGAAATTAAACAACCCCATAGCCCAACCCCTCGGAGCCTGAGTCAGCTGACAGAGGCCAGCCATGGGTGTTAAACTGCAGTGTAGACATACCCTTAGAGAACAGCAATTTTATATGCACTAAATATTATTATATTTATTACATAAGTCAGAAGGCTATATAATACAATTTTTAAATATAATTTAGAGCTACATACTGTACCGGGAAAGGGAACAATATCCATTTTATTTTCTTACCACTCTCTCTTTTCCTTCCTTATCTTCCTCTAGAACTGCCTGTATGAGACTCAGAGTGCTATTGTACCAAAACTGTTCATTTCCTCCTATCAGTTGTGCCTTCTCAAGAAGTGCCTTAGCTTGCCCATGGTTCTTTTCCAGGTTAGCTAGTACAGCAAGAAGGTACAAGCATCTTGACACAGCATGTATGTCATTCATTTCCTAGGGAAAAAAACATTTCAGATATATTTAAAAGCAGAGATCCTACCTTGTCCTATTAACATTTAGAGACAAATACTGGGATAGGCACTGAAGCACAAAATCAGTGACAGTTTTGTGCATGTATCTGGCAGAAGAATTTGCTCTTTAGCATTCATGCTACTTCCTAGTGCTTTTTCAGACTACAAAAATTTGCCAGCTCATTTTAAGCATATTTTCTATTTCCAAACTATTGTCTATTTTCCTTTATCTCCCCAAGTGGATTCTTCTACACCATTGGTAAAACAAATCCTCTTTTTTCCCTTTTATTAGATATTATACGTTCTGTTGTCAGTATCTGAGGCAGAAGAAATGTGATCACAGAGAAGAGTTTCAATGGGCCATATCCTCAGCTGGTCTCAATCAGCGTTGCTTCACTGACTTCAATAAAGCCCCGCTGATTTATACCAGTTGTGAACCTGGCCCAGTATCTTTTATGGTATAAGAAGATATTTTTTCATTTCACTGGACTTTGTTCACTGCCCAATACTAAATTCATGCTGTATGTAAAAGAAAAAATATTTGTTTAAAATATAATTAAAAGTATTAGTTGATATTTGTATTTGTCTAAAAATATAAAGACTTATTTGAAATGATGATGAAGGGCAGGAACAACTATTACAGATTAACATGATCTTCATGAGGAAAGCCACACTGCACACTGGAGAGCAACAGGATCTAACAAGACAGGACTTAAAGATATCTTTCATGCAGATCCTTTACATATTGAATTGGCAGGGATCAGACTGGTGAGGGCACTGTACTTAAACTCTGCCCAAAATTATAAGCCACCCCCCCGGCCCTTGCACACACACTATTCCTGCATAACTGGATGTTTTGTTGTTGTTGTTGTTGTTGTTGTTTTAATAAAGACCAGTAGTGAAACAATTAGCAATATTGACTTCACATTGCCATAACTAGATTTCAGAGTTATCACACACACAGATGAGTAGGGGCAGGTCACAACTCTCAAGAGCAAATATTGAACTCCCGTCGAATAGCTAAACAAGCAGATCCTGAATTGATACATTGCTTCTGGTATTACTAGAGGAGCATGCACAGCTGCTGCCGCTACTTCACAGGGTGCATGGCATGCTCCATCCTATGCCCTCTCAGCTGTGAGGACAGCCTCAAGAAGGTAAGAGTTAACCTTGTTTGGGTGCCATAACTCTGAATCTCCATACTTTCAAATGTTTGGGTTTCTTTTAAGTTCAAGTACAAGACCTCGGCTTCTAATGGATGCAGTATTTTTTAAAGTAACTTCAGTGTTCTTTTAAGGATTTTGTAGCTTTAAGTATAGGATATATACTCTCAGTTTTACAAGGTAAACTCTGAGAGGTAATTTTCCAGCCTTTGGACAGTGTTTCTGCATTTTGACTACCATTAACATAAGTGACATTTTAATCATGCTAAACATTATTGCCTGTTTTACTAATTTTGTTTTCACAGACTTGAATTATTTCTGATCTACCTGTGTTGCACTGTGTGCCTCTGAAAGAAGTAACCTTGCTGGTTGATATAAGCCCAGCTGAATTAGTACTTCAGCTTTGTCAATCCACAAGTAAGGGAAAGAAAGTCCACTCAGCCCTTTTCCAGTTACTGCATCTAACTCCAAAATCTGAAAAATAATAAAACTTTAAATTACTACAGTATTTCAGAAAACTAGATTGAATCCAAATTAATATTTAAAATCCGACTTAATATTATACCTCATATTCATCTCTGACTATTAACCTAGAAATTAGAAGTTAAACTATAGGAGAAAACGTGTTTCCTGGGGCATTTGGACTTCACAGAAAACAAAAAGAATTTGCATAACAAATGTATAAGCTAAATGCAATACTGTAACTGACTTTTGGGTAGTGAAAATAATTTCTGTACTGTCCGGAAACAAAACTAAGATTGGAGGAGTTGACTTATTTTGTCCAGAATTAAGAGAGAGACAGGAGAAGACTATGTGAGAGTTAAAAGAGCGGGTGGAGGAGGAAGTCATTAATAAGATGGAAGAACTCGTGGGACCAGAGGGAGAGGTAAGAGGAAGATAATGAAGTAATATGGGGAAAAAGAGGAATGAAATGCAAACGAAGAAAAGAGTGGAGGAAAGCAACAAGAAAACATGGAATTATCTTGTAAGACTAAAGTAGGGGAGAGGAGAATTAGAGCTGGAATATATCTCTTCAGCGCTGCTTGCAGAGGGAGTATCCAGTGATGTCAGTGGAGGGAAAAGAAAGAAGAGAAGAGTGATATTAGAGACTGGACCTCCTTTTCCTGTTCCTCGATCTTTGCTGTTGAGGTGGGCTAGCATTAGAGAAACAATATCACTGCCAGATACTGGAAAGAGCAACAGTGAATACAGCTTCTGTTTTTCTTGCTCTGCATCAGTTCTTGATGATGAATAACTTCAACTCACATGCTGATAACCTAGGTCAGAGGAACCTAAGTAGCATATATTTTAAAGAACAGCTAAGGTTCAAGAAATATGGTTTCTACAGTTTAAAACTGTGACTGATTGAAATCAATAATGTATCATAATCTGTCTCAAAAAACACAGTGAAAATAGAAACTTTGCTCAATATAGTATGTGTGGAATTGAATTAAACAACCTTTTCCTTTGCAGTAAGTGAGTTCTTATATCCATTATTATGTGATTTGCTACATTTAGATAATCCATTTCTTTCCTCCTCCTTAGGTTGCACATTTTTTCCATTTTTTAATGCAATCTCTTGTCTATACCTAAATTGTAGTGGGCGGGGGGAGGGAAGGAAATTAAAAATATTGTTTAAAAATATCTTTAATCTGAAATGTTATTATACTACACAGATTTATGACAGTAATTCTGTAAATGTGTGTGAAATGCTTCATACACAATGTGGTGCTAGAAGATGGTGTTTTAAAAATAAAATTATCATTCTAACTTTATAATGCGCTGCATAGTTTCCATGTTACCAGATGACTAGATGATATCTTGAGGTCCCTTCCAGTCCTATGATTCTATGAAAACAAAAAAGCTACACAAAGTGCATTGCAATAAGAACACATACTTTGCCTGTTCCACTTCATTAATGTATACTTCTCCAACTGCTTTCTCGTGATATGAGAATGCCTGACTCAATTTTATATCTGAACATACCAGGGAGATTCTGTGAAAATAAAAAGATTAGTGTGCATAATGATCACAAAAATGAAAATATTGCCTGGTAGAAACAAACTTTCTGAAAAAGTGTATTTTTATGCTTTCCATTCTTTTTTGGTAATTTTGACTAATATAGCCAATAACAACAGAATTCTGTGAAGTTTAAATCTGGAAAAAATTCAATACATTTTTGAGAAAGTTTTTAACATCTAACATGTTAGATCCTTAACAGATTTTATGCTCTTAACAGAAACACAAAATAAGTGGGGAGCTGAGAATTTTGGCCATCTGAAAATGTACCCCTTAAAAAGAGAATTGTTGCTTCAACTGTGAATGCAAATCTGAGTACAGCAGTGGGAGAAAAAGACACAAGTGCTCAATACATTGTGGGGGTGCAAGCAGGGACGCTTGTCCTCAAACTATGTTAAACTATTTAACCGGTACGTCTCTTTTTTAAAAAAGTGAGGTTGTTTCCTAATTCTTCGGTGTTAAAAGAATTACAAACACTTTTCATTTTGAGGGAGATTTGCCAAATCCTGTGAACACTTACCACTTAATAATATAGGTACCCTTATTGGATTTCATGCCAGAAAAGAAAAAAACAAACCATACTGAATAGTTAAATATTATGTATGTTAATAAAGAGGACAAATCAATTTTAAAATGATGAACAAGGTAAAACAATGTAAATCATAAAAGGGATGGTTTACATAGTGTAATTGAGGATCAGTGTACAAAACGGAGAGGGCTGGTATGGCTTTTCATAAACATCTCCATTTAGCCAAACCAAGTAACTTATACAAACCGAAGATGGTAGAGATCAGACAGACTTTTACTTTCCACAACATCATGAGCAATAACCTCAGCCAGCTGAAAGACGGGAAGAGTAAAGTGGTTGCAAGAAATTTTCTGCAGCTCCTTAGCCAAAAGGTCCATAAAATATAAAGTGTAAGTCTAAAAATAAAAAACAAATAATAAATACTGTACCAATTGTTGGTATTTTTAATTTAAACTATTAGTTCTTCTTTCTTCAACTGTACAAGCTAAACAAAAAATCCCAACATAAATCTTATCCTCCAGACATATATATGGCTGTATTAAGACATGCTTAATTGGATCTTCGGTCTTTGATGCTCAACAGATCAGAATTTTACAATTCTAAGTTTTGAGCCACTGAAATACCTCACTTACAGCTCCTGTGCAGAGCGCTGGCTACTGCTCTAAAAGACAAAAGAGTATTAAAGAAAATAGTTAGCACTTAGATAAGGAATTGGCAGACAATCACTAACTTCCCTATCTCTCCCCACAAAAAGCTGATGTCAAAAAGATTTGTAGAGAGCAGTAACTGAATGCAACTCTGAACCCAACTGCAGACAAAGAGGGACTGAGAAATGAGAGTTATTTGGTAATGAGTTGCACAAGAAAGCAAACATATGCTTCCTCCTGGTATGGAAGATGACTTTTGAAGTTCTGACCTATAATGAACCAGAGCTATGAGACTCAGGGAGTGAACCACTCGTTACCACTAGCATTTTGATGAAGAGGTTACTCATGTTGTGCAGTAACTGGAATTCTTCAACATGTGTGTCACTGTGAGTGCTCAACTTCAGGTGAATTCATGTCTTTGACTGGAGATTTCGGGTAACAGTGCCCATTTGACCTAGGCAAGCAGCCCACACATTTTCATGACCCGCACTGAGGCTACATGGGGCTATGTGGGTGAGCTGCCCTCAGTTCCTCCTCCATTGCAAAGTCTCACAAAGGAGACTCTGATGCAGAGGGGAAGGAGGGAGGGTAGTGGAGCACCCAAAGGGACACACATCTTGAAGAATTCCAGTTACTGCACAGCGTGAGTAACCTCTTCATCAAAATGCTAGTGGTAACAGGTGGCCCACTCCCGGGGTCTAATAGCTCTGGTTCATTAAAGAATCTTCTTTGAGTAGTGTGCCTGTGGGTGCACCACTTCAGGTGGTTCCCAAGCAATACCCCCTCTAAGCAGGTGCAAGGTTCAGAGCAGAGTCCAATACAGAAGAGAGAACTGCACTGCCTACAGCTGCATTTGGTCTTGCAGCAGGCACCATGGTACAATGACTAGACAAGGTATGCAAGAGGACCATGTTTCTAATTTACAGTAGTCTGCAATGGATACATCCTTATGTCAGGATACAGAAGTAGAAAGCGCTCTAGTGGAATGTGCTATCACTCTTGAAGGGGGTTGAAGCTGAGCTTGGTCATAACAGATCTTAATACATCCAGAGATCCACTTTGATAACCTCTGTTTTGAAATAACCAAACCCTTACTTCTGTTCACAATGGGGACAAATAGTCAAGGAGATCCTCTAAAAGTTGTGGTCCTATCTAAGTAAAAAGCTAAGGTTCTCCAACCATCTAGGGTATGGAACATGGTTTCTTGACAAGTCTGACGTGGTTTTGGGGGAAAAAACTGGGAGATGAATGGTTTGATTAATTCCAAGGATGCCTTCGGTAAAAATCTGGAATGGGTCTGCAGTGACACTTTCTCTCTGGTGAATACTGTAAAGGGGGGGGGGGAGTGTTTCCCATTAAAGCCCCCAATTCTCCAGCCCTTTGGGCAGAAGTTATAGCTACCAAGAAAGCCATCTTCATAGACAGATCTAACAAAGAATATATAGCTGGTGGCTCATAGGCAATTAAGGACTATGTTCTGGTCCAAGCTAGAGCAGGGCCTCTGATTTGTGGGAAGAGATTTGACAAACCTCTTAGGAATCTTACCGTGGCTTGGTGATGAAGAGCGAGAAAAAAAACAACCTGTGTGTAAATGAAAGGTTGTTATTGCTTCTAAGGGTTCCCTGATAGAGTTCACAGAAAAGACACAATGTTTCCGATTCCAACTGGTTATCCAATACTCTGAGAAGGGGGGAAAGAACAGGTGAAATCTGATGACTGCTTCCATTTCTGGAGATAAGTATTTCTTGTAGATTCTTTTCTACTATTTAATAAAATGTGTTGTACCTCTGATGAACAGGATACCTTTTCTATTCCTAGATTTATTGAGGAACCATGGTTGGAGCCTCAGAACATGCAGGCTGCAGTGAAGTGTTCAACTGGTATCCTGAGTCAGGAGGAGAGAAGTGATCATAAGTCTCCATTGAGGGCAAGAGGTTAGTCTGATTAGGTAGGAATACCAAACTTGTCTTGGCCACGTTGGTGCAATCACTATGACCCTGACCTGATCCTGGTTGAGGATCTTTAACAGTAGCAGAGTTGGTGGAGATGCACGGAGAAGTCCCTTCTTCCTTGAGATGACAAAAGCATCTCCTAGGGACTGGGGATTGAGACCCCCTCTGGAACAATAGCTGATGCATTTTGCTTTATCTACCATGGCAAACTGATTGACCTCCAAGAGTCCCCAGACTAGGAATGTCATGTGGAGGATTTGGGAGTTTAATTTCCATTCGTAATTTCAAGAGAAATGTCTGCTGAGGTCATCTGCCATGGTGTTCTGAATACCTGAGCGATATGAAGCTAAGATGACTATCTAGTTGGCTATACACCAATTCCACAATTTTATTGCTTCAGCACAGAGAGAGGGGGAACGTGCTCCTCTCTGACAGTGATGTAATACATGCGTGCCTGTAGTAGGTCCTAGCCGGGGCTCGACCCTTCCGGACAGGAGGGGAGCCACACCGACTCACTACTGTGGGAACAAGCAGTCCGTTAGTCCCGAAACTCCGGCTCTTTGGTGCAGAGTCGGAGTAACCACAGTTAAAGCTCAGGCCCTTGACTGCAGGGGGCTGAGCGAGCAAGCAGTTCAGGAGCCCAGGCCCTGGGTCAGGGCGGGGCAAACACAATTAGCTCAGACCCTTGTTTGCAGGGGCTGAGCGGGCAAATAGTTCAAGGCCCAGGCCCTGGATCAGGGCGGGGCAAACACAGTTAGCTCAGGCCCTTGGTTGCAGGGGCTGAGCGAGCAGGCAGTCAGAGCCCAGGCCCTGGATCAGGGCGGGGCAAACACAATTAGCTCAGGCCCTTGTTTGCAGGGAGCTGAGCGAGTGAATAGTTCAAAGCCCAGGCCCTGGATCAGGGCGGGGCAAACACAGTTAGGCTCAGGCCCTTGTTTGCAGGGGCTGAGCGAGCAAATAGTTCAAAGCCCAGGCCCTGGATCAGGGCGGGGCAAACACAGTTAGGCTCAGGCCCTTGTTGCAGGGGCTGAGCGAGCAAATAGTTCAGAGCCCAGGCCCTGGATCAGGGCGGGGCAAACACAGTTAGGCTCAGGCCCTTGTTGCAGGGGCTGAGCGAGCAAATAGTTCAAAGCCCAGGCCCTGGATCAGGGCGGGGCAAACACAGTTAGCTCAGGCCCTTGTTGCAGGGGCTGAGCGAGCAAATAGTTCAAAGCCCAGGCCCTGGATCAGGGCGGGGCAAACACCGTTAGCTCAGGTAAGGTACGCCTAGGCTTTCTGTAGCCGAGCGTTGGGTGAGGGGGAAGCCTGCCACCCGTGCAGAGGGTGGCAGGGGGGAACGCAGGCCCACCCACTCCACTGCGTTCCAGCCCGGGGCCCTAACAGCGGTTGCTGCCGCTGCGGGTCAGTGGGGTATCCAGACCGCAACACACTGACATAGGCTCACACTCAGTTGCAGCCGGACCGGGGTCAGCTACCCCCGGGCTACTTCCGTGATCCCCCTCAAAGCCTACCTCGTTCGTTGCGCCGGAATCGGGCCAGTCCATCTGCATGGGCTCCTCTCTGCCCGGGCTCGGTGGCAAGTCCGGTAGCTCTGCCGGGAAGTCCGGCCAATGGTCCTCAGGCGGCTCCTCTGGATAGCAGCAGGGGCGAAGGGGTTCGGGTCCAGTCTCACCCTCAGGGTCAGTGGGGTGCGGTTCCCAGGGATTCTCCCAGTGGCGGGCGTGAACGGGCTCCGGCGGCTCCTCCTCGTAGCGGGCCCGGGGTAGCTCAGGCCAGCTAGGGTCCAAGCCCCGGTCTTCGACAGTCTCCTGGCCAGGAGCTCCCGGCCGCACGTCTGCTCCCTGTGGTGGCTGGGCACCGACTGAGCTCTGGCGGCCGGCCTTTATACTTCCTGTCCCGCCCCTTGACTTCCGGGGGGCGGGGACAGGGGGTGGTGGTCCCACCCACTCTGGTGCCTGCACGTGGGCTCCCTCTTCTGGGCAGGAGGGGAGCCACACCGACTCACTACAGTGCCACTTTGTCTGTCATTATTTTTAGAGACTGGGACCTAATTAGCAGTAGGAAGTGTAAGCAAGCATATCTGACTGCTCTCAATTCCAGATTTATGTGAAGAAGCTGCTTTTGTAGTCACCATTTGCTCTGAACCAGATGTATCCTCCAACCCAAAAATGAAGTGTCTGATGTTATGACAGTCATAGACGGATTCTGGAAGAACGGAACACCTGCACATGTTTGAGCTGGGTACTTCCACCAGTTGAGTGTTTGTATAACCCACTGAGGAACAGATAGTAACCTGTCTAGACTGTGCTTTCTTGGTTTGTAAACCATTTGCAGTCATCCCTGTAGACTTCTGAGATGTAGTCTGGCATGTTACACTACAAAGACACAAGCTGACATGTGTCCAAGCAGCTGAAGACAATCTCTTACTGTTACTTGAGGACTGCACTGAATCCTGGAGATGAGAATTGTTAGAGCAAGAAGTCTGCTGCTCTGTCTGTCAGTGCATCCGGGAAAGCTCCTATAAAGTCTAGATGCTGTGTTGGAGTGAAAATGGACTTTCTGGAATTTATTTGGAAGCCCAGACTGCCAAAAAAAGTATACATCATCTTCATTGCTGCCAACACTTCCTGACATGATGTGTCCCAATCAGTCAATCATAAGATAAGCTATATCCAAATGATATAGATGGGTGGCAACTACCACCAGAATCTTTGAGGATATTCTCGGGGAGAAGATAGATTGAAAAAAAGCACCCTGTATGGGCAGCGCTCATTGTTGATCAAAAATTGAAGAAACTTTTGTGTGAAGGGTAAATAACAATATGAAAGTGTGTGGGCCATGTTGGCCTGAGAGTCATAAACCAATCTCCTAATTTTAAAGAGAGAATTAGTGCTGCAAGGGTCACCATCTAACTTCCCTGTAAGCTGCGCAGTTGCACAGCAGCCTATTAAGTGCCGTGCAGGTGCTCAGGGCTGCAGCAGGGAGAGGTGCCTCTCCCCCAGCCCCAACCCAGCCTGGCCCCGAAGATTCCACAGTGGGGAGAGGTGCCTCTCCCCACTCAACCCAGTGCTGCTGTGGGGAGAGAGAGCTGGAGGGAGTCCTCTCTCCCCGCCGTAGCCCCAGGGCAGCCTGCACCCCAAACCCTTCATCCCCAGCCCAACCTCCAGAGCCCACACCCCCCTGCACCCTAACCCTCTACCCCAGCCCTGAGCCCCACATCATTGGCCCCACCCCAGAGCCCGCATCTCCAGCTGGAGCCCTAAGCCCCTGCACCCTAACCCTCTGCCCCAGCCCTGAGTCCCCTCCCACACTCCGAACCCCTCGGCCCCACCCCATCACATGAATTTTGGTATGTGCACCAATACGGAGGTGATGTGTCACACATCACCTCCGTATTGGTGAACAAAATTCATTCTGCACATCCGTGGGAAAAATTAGAGGGAACACTGGTCTCCATCCTGAATTTCTGTTGTTTTACATATCTGAGGGGTCCCAAATGGAGACATTCATGTGTGTTCATGCCATGTGGGTTCCATCTGGGATCTATCCTGCTGTAGTACGTCAGTATAAGAGGGACAGCAGTGTGTCCTGGAATAGATAAGGGAACCCTAGATGGATACTTGAGAGTCTGAAGATTCCTCCTCCACGTACACCAACGGTGGAGATAGCTGTTTCATTTACAAGAAAAACGAGGGTGAATGTGCTGGTCTAGGAGGTAGGGGCATCAATGACCAAAAGAGTCTTGATGTTGACATACCCCTAGCACTCATTAACAGAGGCGACTTCGGTTCCAAAGATACTATCAGTCTATAGGGTACTTAAATTCGTGCTGTAACGATGGTGTCCAAGAGTGGGTTGAGTTAGAAACTGTGGAGGGCGGCTCTGGGGGATGGATCACTTGATGATTACCAGTTCTGTTCATTCCCTCTGGGGCACCTAGCATTGGCCACTGTTGGAACACATGATACTGGGCTAGATAGACTGTTGGTCTGACCGAGTATGGCTGTTCTTATGGTACTGAAGAAGCTGGTACCAAACCCTTGGCATGGGAGTGAGTCAGTGTCAATTCCCTTAGTACCATAAGCACCTGAATGGTCTTTGCTATGCCTGACTTTCCTGTTACTGGTACTGAATGTTGTTTATGGCTCAGCTTAGAACTCTTCACCACCTTGTCTCTGCTGCTCTGCGTAGGGGTACCTGAGCTTGGTACCGTGTCTGTCTTAGACAACTGACTCCTCTTCATCTTTGTGTTATCGACATGGTTCAGAGTCTGCATGGAATTCCCCTTGGGACCTGAGGTCTCCATACTCTTCTTGTGTGTTTGAGATTTTCTTGGAGTTTTACTCATTCCCTTCTACTTAGAGGCAGGTATTGAAACCACCTTTGCTGAAGTCTTTGGTACCGTAAATGTACTCAGTGTCATGGTACCACCTATGTCTCTAGCTTTGTCCAGGGACTGAGATGTGGATGTGGATGGGGGCACTAGTGATAGTGGGACGCCTATGTAAAAGGAGGTCCACCAAACGTCCATCATCAGGAATTTAAACTTGAGCTCCCTATTTTTTTGGGATCTACTGTTGAACGAAATGCAGATCTTGCACTTATTAGGACTATGGATATCATCCAAACAGCAAAAACACTGTCGGATTCCCTGTTGCTGACTTGGACAGCCTCACAACATTCCCGAGCAAATTAACAACAAACTGTCCCCTACTGAAGGCAAAATACATTTAACACTATCTAAGAATATGCATGAACAACAAATTAAAAAAAAAAATTCAAAAGAAGGAAAGGCTTTCCAACAACTGCAAACACTATATACTAACTAACAAACTAAATTCTGAATGCTAGTAGAGAACAGGCACAGTTGTAGACTCCACCTCAGGCCAAAGGCAGTTGAGAAGGAACTTGGATGCTTTGCACGACTGGCCCCACACAGCCTCAGTGTGAGGCACAAGGATGTATGGAGTGCATGCACAGGCCAAACAGACACCACTACCAAAAATCTCCAAACAAAGGCAGAGGGTGCAGATCACCTGAAGTGGAGCACCCACAGGGATGCTACTTGAAGAAGAATTAAAAGACCCTCAGGCCAAAATGACTGTTATCATTAGAATTTTCATAATTACTATAAAGCATTTATAGATGTGCATAATTTCCCATGGATTAGCTTGTGAGCCTCTTACTGCTATTGATGAGCACTTATTCACATGGGCAGTCCCACTGGGGAATAATGGGTCCCAATATGGTTCATTATGTTTTGCATTCACATCTTCTCTGACGTTGGATAAAATCTGCCAGAAAAATGAAGCTGATGGAGATTTATATCTGATCGAGAAAATCTTATGCATCGACTATTTGTTGTACATACATTTTCAGTTATGTACTGCCAGCATACCAGATCCACTCAAAATTCACCTCTACCATCAGCTGAGGAGATACAGGGTTGTTTTAAAGATACATATCAACAAAAGAATATGCAACTGGCATGAACATTTTTCACAAAGTGGTCACTCTACATCTGACCAATCAGTCCTCATTCTCAAAGGAAACCTGCACAATAGTTTCAAAAGACAAATCTACGAGGCTAAATTCATAACTTTGCTAGACACTAAAAATTTTTGACTGAATAGAGACCCTGGATTTCTGGTTTATTACAACAATCTAACCCCTGACAACCCCCCTACCTCGCTGACTCCCCCCCTCTTTTCTTTCCCCCCTTTGACTAGAGGGGTGTTAACGGACCACTTCACCTTGAATGGTCAGTCCCTTGAAATATGTGTTAACTACTTATGCTAAGCAATCTGTTTTACACTGTATTTAGCTGTGACACTGAGTATATTTCCCACACCTGAAGAAGAGCTCCATGTAAGCTTGAAAGCTTGTCTCTCTCACCCACCTTGTCCAACTGGCATAAAGGAATTTTAACTAAAGACCATTTACTTAATAACATTTGATTTAAAGAAACCCAAATCTAAACAAAAAAATGGCACAAAATCTAACATAATGTAAAGTTTCACATAATGTTAGAACACCTACAGAATAAAAAGGAATGTGTTACCCCTTTTAAGCCTGTTTCAGAACATTATAATTATGGAGTTGCAAACAGGACCTTCATAATATAAAAGGAGACAAGGGAAAGAAAAAAAATCTTATTAAAAACTGTTTGCAAAAAGCATTGACTATATACCCACAAAAACTAATGTCTAGGATTGGTCTCAGCTTTTATTTTCCTACAATAGAGCAATGATTTTGAAATGTTTACTTACAGGTACCAGAATATTATCCCGGTTAATAACATAACAGCTTGTTTCCTGTTTAAAAGCATCTCTAACTTCATCAGGGCAGTCATAGCTAGCCCATTCCTCCACACTCGCTGGTAATGCTTCAACTGGTCCTTTTCGTTTAGGCTTCTCCTTCATAACTGAAGACTGGACCTTTAATTAAAGGAACTCTTTAGAGAGTTTATTTTTCTATAGGCATTATATATTTACTTAAACATAACTGTTTCGAAGAGGGAAAAAGAAAGATACCTGTTTGGCATCCTTTTGGGCTTGGTCTTTTTTAAGGGTGGTTGATTGTGGGTTCTGGAAAGCAGCAGGTGGTGGGTTTTAGCCAAAGAAACGTACACAAAAGGGAAAAAGAGAAGAAAAAGTATTTGTAAACTGATGTCTTCTGCAGATCGACACGCCTAATTTTGCATATCTACTACATGGACTCAAAAGTTCTCTCCCACAGAAACAAAAATTCAATGATATGAATGACCCTCACATGAGGGCACTGTAATGCCAATTTCTATAATTTTGTGCTTGAAGAACTGACCTCAGAAACACTATTTATTGAAGTAAAAATATCTAGATTTTTCATAAAGATGAGTGCCTTACTTGTTTTGCATCCTTTTTGCCTTTATCTTTCTTAGGTGTGGCTGACTGTGCATTCTGGGAAGCAGTAGATGGTAAGGATTTTGGTAATGCTTTTATAACAGATCCAGCTGCAGACAATGAAACCTAGACAAAAATAATTACAATTATTTAACTTTAAAGTGCTGTCCTTAGCTACTAGAAACAGAATCACACTCCATTATGTTGACTCAAGACTACTCTCCCAGAGACAGAAAATTTCAAAGGCTCCTAGACCCCTGACATTATGATTATTTCTACAAGCATTTATGAAGTCACCATAGTGCACTTAAACAGCTCAAGTGTTATTATTGAACACAGATGTTCAGTTTGGGTACAGAAAGTGACAGTCTTTGAAATAAATACCTAGATCATTTAGGACTTTACAACCATCACCTTACTTTCACACCACCATGAATTGGGAGCCTGTGCACAGATGAAAGACAAGTATAATATGCTCCTCCAGGTCTGCCCTATTGCAAAAGTGTAGTGTAGCACAGTGTATGCTGCATTAACTGAAGCTCCAGAATGTGAAAGTATCTGGAGAAAATCTCTCTCTTTCTCTTTGTCTTGTAGCAGCAAAGCTATGATGTCCTGATTCTCAAGGAAGGAGAGAACTCTTTACTCTTTTTGTTATTGATCTTGACTAAAGTATAATTAGGATAGTAATTTGGTAGGCTATTTGAACAATACTTTCTGTTAGAGGTGATCAAAGTCCACAAGACATCCTGTGGACTAAAACTGGAACACTGGCTACATGTTCCATAATCTATCAAGATTTCACCCTGGGTCTTTACCATATGGCCCTATGTGTTTTTTTTTTAAAGGCATCTAACATTTCATGGTTTTATTTAAGCTTTCAGAAATTACTCCATTGCCTAACAGATAGTTACTGAAGAGTTTTAAGACTCTAGAGTCTCACCTGGAAATGAAAACAAGCATCAGGATCCCTGAAGAGTTCAAAAGACTTTGGCCTGGTCCCCACTAACCCCCCACTTCGGACTAAGGTACGCAAATTCAGCTACGTTAATAATGTAGCTGAATTCGAAGTACCTTAGTCCGAACTTACCGCGGGTCCAGACGCGGCAGGGAGGCTCCCCCGTCGATGCCGCGTACTCCTCTCGCCGAGCTGGAGTACCGGTGTCGACAGCGAGCACTTCCGGGATCGATCCGGGATTGATTTATCGCGTCTAAACCAGACCGCGATAAATCGATCCCAGAACATCGATTGCCTGCCGCCGGACCCGGAGGTAAGTGTAGACGTACCCTTAAACATGTCCTTCTCATTCATCTTCAATCAAATCTGCTCTATTTTAAATCCCAAACAAGTTTCACATCACACAGTTTAGCAAGCTTTCCTGTTTCTCTTTATAAACAACCTACTTTCAATTCTAAAATGCCTTATATGAAAAGTTTGAAGCTCACAGTAATGTTAATGTATAACAGTGACATTCAGACTGGAGCTCACAAGCTGCAAGTGGCTCTTTAACGTGTCTCCTGCAGCTCTTTACAGCACATATTAAAACTCTGTGTGATTTGATTATGAATCAACCTAAGTTATTAAGCATTCAAAATGCTTTTACTATAGTATTAACCAATTGTAGTTGATAAAATAATAATACTTGGTCAGTCATTTTGCTGTGAGAATTTATATATATAGGACACACACAAAATATTTCCCATCATACTGTTTAAATATGAACATATAATACTATAGTAAATGAAACAATGAATTCAGACTACTGTGGCTCTTTTGGGTAATGTTTGCTAATTTGGCTCCTGAACTGCTGAGGTCTGAGTAGCACTGATCTATAAGTATTAGCCCACAGACAGCTACTGCCATTGTCCTGTAACAGACACTGACAATTGCACTAGCTAACTTTGATGCTTATTCATCTACTATCATTATCTCGAAATCATCCTGTTTCTCTTAGTCAAGTACAGAATATTAAAAATTCTGATGATGTGAAATTTGGAAATGTTAGTCAGAATTTTATTTTCTAAAATTCCTATTTTCCAAATTTTATGTGTTATATAGTCCAAATTAATGTAACAATGAATGTCTGATAATTAGCAACATATGTATGTAGTAGGGTTCAGCTACAAGCTTTTATATTAAGCAATTACCAGCATTTGTAATCACTGGAAAAACAATAATACAACCTGGAACATACTGATTTGGATATCAGCTTCACTTTGCAGATCTCTCACCCACACCACTCAGGTGGCACTTACAATGGCATGTGGCATATATTGAGTTCAAGTACAGCTTTCACCATTTCAAAGATTTAAATAAATTAAAAACATTTAACATGCAGTTCAGTCCTTCCGATGTTTTCCATAAATGTCACTGGAAATTAGGCAGCCACATCAATGAAAAAATACAACATTTAATGAGGTTCATTCAATTTGATTTGAAATGCTGCAGAACAGCCAGAAGTGATTACTTTAGAGAATTAACAACACTCAGTGAATATTAGTGTTATGGTTTCATCACAAAATGTAATTGACTACTCAATTCACAGGGTTTAACTAAGTCAGATCATTCCTTTAGTTAAATTACATACCCTTTGAAATGATCTAAATCACTACCTATCTGTAATTATTGTTCTTCACCAACAATATTGTGAATTCTGTAAATCATCAATCATGGTTCTTATTCTACCCTAGCTATTTAGATAGTAAAGTTTAGATACCATTGGAAGAAAAAGTGGATCCCCAGGCTCCAAAGAACATACACACCAATACAGAGTAATGGCTTTAACTGAGCACTGTCTTTCTCTCATGTGGTTGTTGGAAGAATCTGAACTACACAGAGGTGCTCTCTAGTTTCTTGTGATAATTTTCTAATTTAAAACTTAGAAATTGTAAAACTATATCATAACAATATTGTAAAATTGGATATATTATAATAAAGACAGTTAAAATAACAAAATACTGTCTCCCTATGTATTCACATATTAGATAAATTAAATGTGATTGGTAAATTCTGATCTTCTCACCTGCCAGATACGAATGATGTAAGCATAAGCCATCAAACAATGCTGTTGATGATAAGGTGAACTATGGCCAGAAATTACAGCCATTAAAGTATGTGCTCTAAACAAAGTTTCCAATTGCCTTATGTTTTTTAAATCTTCATTAGCAATTTGGGGAATTGTAACATTTACCCCAAAATCCACCTTCAGCTTTGCTGGAGATGGTATTTCTTGTTTGATGTTTTTCTCTGTTAAAAAACAACAACAAAACAATGTCAATGGTCTGACATTATACAGTATTTCAAGCCTTATTTAAAGTTGCATTTCTGAGGTGGAAATGAAAAAGAATCCATTGATAGCAAGATGACCCTATTAGAAAAATGGAAATCCAACTTACCAAAGATGACCTTGCCATGATAATATTACTTCTATCATAGTTTCAATTATTAATAAAAACATAACAATATACTTAAAATTAACCCTAAGCAATGACAAAGCAAAGAAATGCAGAGTAAGGGCACCCTCATCTAATTGTGCCTGGTTAAAGCAGCCCATGGGGTGGATATTCTAACTTTCTGTTCTGGGCCCCCTTAAGAGTGTTGCTCTAACTGTTACTAGTTAAATGTGGAAGATTGTGGGATCTGAGATTTTAACAAAAATATCTATATTCCCCTAAAGGGGCAGAGGCAACTTTAATAAGTTCATAATTTGATCTACTGTTTTTCTTCTATTGTTCTCAAAATCCATGAAAATCTATATATACACATTTTTATACAAAATGGTTAATGCTTTTCTTCTTAAAAGAGAAAAGGGGCCCAGAATTCATCAACAACCAGCAAGATGATGTGGAATGGAAGGGAAATACCATGAAAGAATAGAGATTAATTTTAAATTGCCATTACACAAACAATGGTAATTAATATTTAAAGGAAAAAACACATGAATATAACATTTTCAGTGCCATTTAAATTATGCAGTGTTAACAGAGGAATCATGCATCTTTCACAACTGCATCTCATCACTTGTTCTTTTTTGACCCATCTCATCTATCTACATAAAAATAAGACACAAGTGGAGAAGATGTGAGTTAATGTCACACATTATTCTAGAAATTAGTTGCTTTCTTCAATTAGACTGGAACATTCTATCAAAACTAGTTACTGAGGCATTAGCAATGTAAATGCTACAAAGAGTAAGAACTTTTCAAAAGGGCCTAGTGACTTAGGAGCCTGAGTTGCTTTTTCAAAAATCATGCTGGTGTTTAGGAGGCTGAAGTCCCATTGACAATCGTGTTTTACAATGGGACTTAGGCACTTTTGAAAATTTTACCCAGAGATTTCATAAAGTAAGGGAAATAGGGTATAGGGATAAAGAAATGGGGTGTAGCTTCATAGTTGTAATAAGGGATTGGGAGTCAGAACACCAGATTCTATCTCTGGTCGTTGCATTGAGCATTCATGGGCAAGTGACAGTCTCTCTATGCCTCCATTTTGCCATCTGTAAAAGGGGTACAAACCAATTATTTACCACATCAACACTTGAGAGTTCTTGACAATCTCTGGCACCTTTGTGTTAACCTGTTCCATTTCTTCTGTGATTTGTTTAAGGGCCTGATGCAAAGTTTTCTGCAGTTACTGACGTCAGTGAGTTTTGAATCAGGCCTTAAGTGAAGAAGCTCGGGTTTTTCATTTTGGCTTCCTCTTTAAGTCTTTTGTAGATGAAGAAACATGTACTATATAATGTCTTTTTATATTCTAAAAATGAACATGTGCTTTTATCCTATAAAAGGTAGTAAGACAAAAAGCATATACTATATTCATGTACTGAAATAATTTTGAAGGATAAGTACATCAGTTACACACCTTCTTCCTCAAGAGGTCCTTTGGCAAGTTTCAAATGTAGCAAGATATCTACTGCCCAGTCCAGATGTTTAATAGCATCATTAAGAGGAAACTGATTGCAGTATAACCATTCTGCAAATTCCATTAGATAATCAACTTTCTGCCACTCACTTTCTTGTTTCTACACAAAAGACAGAATGATTTAGTTAATATATTGTAGTTTATAATATCAAATTACTGATACTAAGATCTATATAGATTTGTCATTAATTTTTTTGGAAGCAAAAATCTAATTTTAAATAGGCAATTTATTGACATTGCCTAATCAGGGAAAATGTATAACTGAATGTAATAAAAAAATCAGTATTAGTTAAATTTCTTTTCTTTTATTAAAGTCTCCATCAATTAGTTACTGTTGGGCCTTTTCCTCCTTGAGAAAGGCCAGGCAACAGTTCAAGTGTATTGACACAGAGTCCCAAGACAAACTATATCCACTTGGTTTTCTATCAGAAAAGTAATTTCAAAGTTGTGAAAAATAATCCACACCAAATTAACAAACTGACAAAATAATTTGCACAACATTTATTCTTTCTATTAAACTGAACTATTTTAAATTCTGATGAAAAATAATGCTAAATGAACATGTAATTAATGGTTTACGCTTATGTGTAATTCTAAAGTGATGGAAATATCAAAGAAATTAAATTATGTACAAACATTCTTCTCTTTTGCTCATTATCAGTCCATCACTATTGGGAAGGAGCTAAGCAGCGAGACAGTAGAATGGAGGACTGAGAGAAGAAGATTACAAATGGAAGATAAAGAATTGAAACTAACAATGGCCAGGTGTTGCATTAAAAGACTCCCTGACTGGTGTTAAATCTGGTTCTGACCAGGATATTGCCAGGAGTACAGTGGAATGGGTCTCAATGCCTTTGGCCACAATTTTGGCAGCATCTATGTATACTTTTCCAATAAACATTTGATCCACTTTGCAATAGATTATTTAGCTCTTGAGGGTGGGCAATGCATGCATCCCCTAGTAGTTTTTATTTCTAATAAAGGTTTTGTGGCTTGTGAGTCAAGCATACTATCTCATCAACAGCCACATCCAAATCTATGGAAGTCAAGCAGAGTCTTTCCAATAACTTCAAAAGACTTTGAATTAGGCCTCAAATGATGATCTGCAGAGGCAAATTGATGGAGAATTATCTTTTAGGAAATGTATCTGATTATATTTGCAGGGTATGCATTTTATTCATGTAAAATGCTATCCCTTTTTCCATTTATACACACATTTCAATCAGATGTTTTTTGAACACTGTGCCTTTCAAAGTTCAAATTAAATAAAGAAAAAGCTAACAATTATAAATCTTGTATTACTTGCTTTAGAAAAGGATGTCTGCATACCTCCTGGAATATTACCTCACAAACCACCTTTAAAGATATAGGTATATACTGTCACATACTTTCAAACTATACACTTAAAATTATATTCTATTAAGAGGTTATTAAAATTAACAACATAGAGACCTGTAAAGCTTCAATAGCATTCTGATAACAGGTTAACTGCCCAACAATGTCTTTGGAGATTGGTGCTAGACGATGCCACATATGTGACAAATAGTCCTCACTTTCATCCTTGAATTTCTGAATGTCCATCATAAAGTTATGTCCAAGTCTTGCCTTCACTATAACCATATGTTTGAAAATCAGGCTAAAAAAAAGTTTAGAAATTAATCAATTTCTTATCTGTACAATTATGCACTGTATCTTACAGTATGTTACAGTTGTGAAGGTAACTGCACTTCACTACTCATCTTTCTTTTATAGTGAAGTCGAATTGCCTGCTCCTCTGGATATTTACAAACCTTAACTTTAGAAAATAAATTAGACCCTGATCCTGCAAAGATGCACATATGTAACCTTATGCACTGTGACCAGTTTCTTTGACATCGTGAGACTACACATAGGGGAGATCCTCAACTACTGTTAATCGTCATATCTCTGTGCTTAAATCTTTGCACATGTGTAAGTCTTTGCAAAATCAGAGCCTTAGGTTGCTTGTAGTCTAGTTTTAGAGTTTTATCCTAACTGGATTTAGAGCTGGGGAAAGTCCAAATTCCTGTTAATTTATCTTAAAAGGTGGTAGTACCCTCTCCTCCCCCGTTCTCTCACTCATCTAACATGAAATAGAGATTCAGACATGTGAAATTGTAGCCCGGCTCCAAGCAATACATTTAGATGTAAATGTTGCCATGGATTTTATGTAAAACAAACTGAATAATAACTAATAATTCAAATATATTTTTAATAATGTATCAGCCAAACAACGTTCTTCAACTAGAAAACGCATGCCTTGATGTTCAACAAGCCCGGTCATTAAATAAAATAAAAATTAAATATAATGTTTTATTATAGTATTTTGACTTAAATAATGAAATAAGCTATGTGAGGAGTCACCCCCTTCAAAGAGCCTCAGCTAAATCCACTGTAACCAATGAAGAGACCTAACCCCAAAGTCAGGAACAAGAGACACAAGAACTTAACGGAGAAATATGAAATATACCTCTGATGGGATACTATCTTAACTGGTTAAGCCACAGTGTTTGCTTGTCAACATTGTCTGGAGGGTTTACTTAGAGAAGTAACATATCACTAGCAAACTCCTATTTTGGCAGATGATATAAAATAGACAGGTGTCATGAATACCAGTCAGGACAAAGAAATAATAAAGAGGGGAGCTGGAGAGGTTAAAATATGTGTGGAACTCTCATTGAAAAATGCAAGGATAACAACATCGGAAGGAAATAACTATGATCATATATTTTATATTATTGTTTTATTACAGTAGTGATCAAAAGTCTAAATTAGAGGTACACGTGCATAGAGAGGGAAGACTAAGCTGCCTGAGATCTCATGCTCCTTAGCTCAACTTCATTTCAATGGGTAATTTGAATCCTAACTCATCCTGTGATCACATCTAAAAAGCTTTTCTTACAACATCTTGCTTTTAAAGTCTGGACTTCAGATAGTAATTAGAAGAGAAGGAAACAGAGCAAAGAAAGATCCATAATCAAATAGTTGAAAAGTTTATACAGTGAAGAAGCAGGGAAAAGATACAATATTGTCTTCTGTTATAAAAATTGTCAGCTCAGCAAAAAGGCAACCTCTATACTATTTTATTAATGTAAAATATATATTCAAATGTCATCCATATTTTTATATTTCTCAAGAGTCAGGATGCTTAAAATATTTCAGTAAAAAAAGAGATCAACCAACTTACAGTCTATGTTTAGTTCGAGGCAGAACTTGAATGGCTTCATCTAACACTTTGAGCCCTGTCTCCCAATCACTTTTATCAGCATACATATGGAATAATAACCCATACAGGGATGTTCTTAATGTCAGATCCTCTTCAGTACCTTTGAAATACATTCAAACGATATATTAACATGGTGAAATTAATGCAGCCATTTCACAGAAATATTAGACTATTCATTTTTGCATGACAAGAATAAAATGCATGCCTGGGAGAAAATGACCTTCTGATGATCCACTACTTTGAAAATCCTTTGTAGGCCACTGATGAAGCTGCAACATATTTTCTGTTCCCTAAAAAGAAAGAAAAAAAAAGTAGTGCATACATTTTTGTGAGCACAACTCTTCAAGCTCTGTATTGTTTTCTATGTATAAATAGGATAAATGCAATTATAATATTTAAACTATTAATACACTAAGTGTAATAATCATTAATTGAGAGGGTAATTATGTCAGTTAATAAGCATATGGGAGTTGAAAACTACAACTATTTTCCTACAAATCAATGTTTCTAATGGCATAGTGTATTACACAATTGCACTGATTAATACAATGAGCTACATCATACATTCCCATACCATAATGCTGCTTGGGGTAACTATATGTTGTCAGTTTTGTTCTAGCTTAGCTGGCTTTAGTTATGTAACTGGATGACCACAAGTATCACAGAATTAAGGGATTTTTGGATGGATTTTTTTTATCTTGTATCCAGTGTGACCAATTCCAAAGATAATATTCTTTAAGCACCTGGCTGTTTCCACATGCAAACCCCAAAGGTATGGTTCTGCTGGTATACAGACCACAAATTACATAGGGACTACACTAGTAAATTCTCTAAACTAGAGTTATAGCTATTGGACAACTGATCGGTTTTGGACAGGCCAACACACGTCTTCCTAGAAGTGATGGAATCTCTAGGTTTTACACTGAGAGTTGAGGAGAACGCCAACATAGCTCACAGTAAACAGGATGCTGTTTTTTTAAAGCTCTTAGTACTTAGCACAGTTGGTCCTTATCCTCAAATTTTGTTTTGATTCAGATACCACTCACCTTTCCAGGATGGTACACATCTTAAACCAGCTGCCAACTGTGCCTTTGCAGCGTTGGATCACTGTATTACCCTGCCCACCTGACATTCATTTTAGGAATATAGGAATTACTATACTGAATCAGTATACACAAGTTGTTAGCGTATACCATTTTCTGTCTCTGATAGTAGGCAGTACAATATGCTTCAAAGAAATCCTAAAGTGGACATCTATGGACTGACCTGCCTGTAAGGGCAACTAACCACTATCACTCTGTAGCTGAAGCATGAGGGTTTATAACCTTTCTAAAAAAAAAGGTTTTGTTCTGTCTAATGCATATGTGTGGATGTTTCCATGATCCACATAAATATTTAAATCTTTTTTATGACTCCTATTAAGGTTTTAGTCCAAATAATATCCTCTGGCAATGAGTTCCATAAGTTAATTATGTGTTGTATAAAAAGCATTTCCTTTTATCACTTTTAAATGTCTTGTCTTGTTAAGCTCTGTAAATAACCAGACCCTTAGCAAATAGTGTCTAGTGGCAGTAGCTACTGTGACGGGGCAAGACCAGATGGCTATAGAAAAGTAGAGGGAGATAGATATATTAGCCCCAGGTTAAACAAATCCCTGGTACCAGGATAAGTAAATGGCAGCAGCTCCAGGTCAATTAAGACACATGGAGCCAATTAAGAACTTCCCAGAAGGCAGAGAGGATGCTAGGTTGATTGGGACACCTGAAGCCAATCAGGGGCTGGATGAAACTAGTTAAAAGCCTCCCAGTTAGTCAGGAGTTGTGAGTTGTGCTGTTGGAGAGACTGAGCTGTACACACCATATCAGGCATAAGGAAGGAGGCCCTGAGGTAAGGGTGAAGTGGAGCTTCAGGAAGTGGGGGCTGCTGTGGGGAAGTAGCCCAGGGAATTGTACATGTCCTATTCCTAAAAGGTCAGTTACCATAGCTGATACTATTAGGGTCCCTGGGCTGGAGCCTGGAGTAGAAGGCTGGCCCAGGCTCCTCCCCTTTGGCTCTCTGATTAATCACTGAGACTGGGAGACAACAGAGACTGTGCAAGGGAGGATAGCTTCTCCTCACCTCCCTTGATGGCTTATGATGAAAATGGTTCAGTAGACTGTGACCCTTGTCTCTAAAGAGAGAAGGGTTAAGTGGAGGGTCACAGTGAGCCTCTGAGGCTAGCGAAATCCATCAGGAAACGCAGGACCCACGGAGACAAGGACAGAGCTTTGTCACACTACCTTATCTATAAGCCATCAAAACTCTTAAGTTTATAACCGTTCACATCATTATACTTTCAAGTACAGAGTAACACTCATCAATTTTGTCTTTTAATCACTTTGAAACAGCAGACCAGTCATCACGCTTCTGATTATTAATGATTTATATATTACTCGGGGAGGAAATAAAATTCAGTTTTTTGTTCTTTATTATACACTCTGTTACTACATGATCGAAGATACAGCCTGAGACTGAAATGGTACACTCTGGTATTACTGAGTCTGAATGCAAAAGATATGAACAAGATTTTAAAGGCCTGATGCAAAACCCATTGATGTGAAAGGAAAGACTTCAATGAGAAATGTATTAGTTTTCTAAAGAGAGAATTCTAAAAACTTGAAGTACAAAAAGAAAAGAAAGCTGTCTCAATAAATAGATGGTTATGTTTCAACATGACAGTGTGCACATATCAGGAAATGATCTGGTGTTCCCTTCCGGCCTTAAACTTCAGGGCTCTATGAGATTTGAAGAAAATTAATGTGATACCATCTATTATGCTGCAAGTATTTCCTATCTACCTATCTACTAGATGGTATTTGGAAAGGTGCCTATTTCCACATTGTGTAAAGGGTTTTACTGAAAAAGTTTAAAAAGTATTTCATTTTATTATTGACTCTTAACACCCTTTCAGTTATAGTTTCCCCCTCAAAACTGTTGAATATTTTGTTGAATACCAGCCCCCACTGAAGAAAGTTTGCACAATAAAAACTCTTTCAGGTAGGTGGAAAATAAATCAGATATTTTGCAGTTCTGAGGAAAAAACTCGTAACTCTTGTTCTTCGAGATGTGTCGTTCATGTCCATTCCAATCAGGTGTGTGCATGCCAGCCAGAAGATTTTTCCCTTAGCAGCATCCGTAGGGTCAGCCTGGGAGCCCACTGGAGTCGTGCCTTCATGGCGCCCAATATAGGGCCCTGCCCACCCGCCACCCCCTTAGTTCCTTCTTGCCGGTGTGACAGATCCAGACCAGTGGGGTACAGGAGTCTGGTAGAGGGCAAATATACTGGTCACTGGATGAGTAGTTTTCTGTTCCCTGAGTGACCAGAGAAGGGGCTGCACTAGAGTAATCAGGACCCTGCTAGAACCAGTTAAGGCAAGCAGGCTAATTAGGACACCTGGAGCCAATTCAGAAGAAGCTGCTAGAATCAATTAAGACAGGCTAATCAGGACATCTGGGTTTTAAAAGGAGCTCACTTCAGTTTGTGGTGTGAGTGTGAGGAGCTGGGAGAAAGAGAGGTGCAAGGAGCTGAGAGTGAGAGGGTGTGCTGCTGGAGGACTGAGGAGCACAAGCGTTATCAGACACCAGGAGAAAGGTCCTGTGGTGAGAATAAGGAAGGTGTTTGGAGGAGGCCATGGGAAAGTAGCCCAGGGAGTTGTAGCTGTCATGCAGCTGTTACAGGAGGCACTATAGACAGCTGCAGTCCATAGGGCCCTGGGCTGGAACCTGGAGTAGAGGGCGGGCCCGGGTTCCCCCCAAACCTCTCAATTGACCTGGACTGTGGGTAATTCCAGAGGGGAAGGTCTCTGGGCTATTCCCCAACCCACATGGTGAATCTCTGAGGCAAGAAAATCCGCCAATAAGCGCAGGACCCACCAAGATAGAGGAGGAACTTTGTCACACCGGTTACTCATACAGAGGGGTAGGAGGGTGGGTATTGGAATGGACATGAACAACACATCTCGAAGAACAACAGTTATGAGAAGGTAAGTAACCGTTTTTTCTTCTTCAAGTGCTTGTTCATGTCCATTCCAAAGGCCGAATCATCTCTGGCTTGCTGGGTGATTGCACAGTGCGTGGTGAAAGTGTGTATGGAGGATCATGTTGCTGCTCTGCAGATTTCCTTTGTGGGAACCTGTGCCAAGAATGCCGCTGAGGCGGCCTGAGCCCTGGTGGAGTGCGCGGTGATTGAAGGAGTGGGCCCCTTTGCCAAGCTATAGCATTCCTGAATACATTACATGATCCATGACGAGATACTCTGAGAGGAGACAGGAAGACCTTTCATTCTGTCTGCCACTGCCACGAATAATTGGACAGACCTTTGGAACGGTTTCATTCTCTCGATGTAGAAGGCTAGTGCTCTGCAGACATCCAATACATACATAAGAACGGCCGTACTGGGTCAGACCAAGGTACATCTAGCCCAGTATCCTAACGACAGTGGCCAATGCCAAGTGCCCCAGAGGGAGTGAACCTAACAGGTAATGATCAAGTGAGCTCTCTCCTGACATCCATCTCCACCCTCTGACAAACAGAGGCTAGGGACACCATTCCTTACCCATCCTGGCTAATAGCCATTAATGAACTTAACCTCCATGAATTTATCCAGTTCTCTTTTAAACGCTGTTATAGTTATAGTCCTAGCCTTCACAACCTCCTCAGGCAAGGAGTTCCACAAGTTGACTGCGCTGCGTGAAGAATGAGTGAAGCCTCTGCTCCCTGGTGCTGGAGTGCAGCTTAGGGGTAGAATACAGGGTGGAAGATGTCCTGGTTGATGTGAAATTGGGAGACAACCTATGGTAGAAAAGCTGGGTGAGGCCTGAGCTGAACCTTGTCCTTATGGAATACTGTGTTAGGGCCCCGAGCTCAGACACCCTCCTAGCTGAGGTTATCGCTACCTGAAACGCCACCTTGTGAGAGATAAAGGAGGGAGCACATCGTCAAGGGCTCAAACGGCGGTCCCATAAGTCTGGAAAGGACCAGATTGAGGTCCTAAGCCGGGATAGGCTGTCGGACCTGTGGATATAGTTTTTAAGGAAACAGCAGACCATCTGCTTAGCACAGACCAAGGAGCCCTCTGCACCTGGGTGGAATGCAGAGATGGCGGCCAAGTAAACCCTTATTGATGACATGGACAGTCCCTGCTGCTTGAGATGGAGAAGATAGACCAGTATAAATGGCACCGAGGCAAGCGTGGGGGACGGAATGTGCTGCACCGACCAGACTGAAAATCTCTTCCACTTGATGGAGCCCTGGCTGTGACTCAGGAAGAAGCAGAATTGCTGACACTTCCTATCGTGTCGCATAGCGAACAAGTATATCTGGGAAAACCCCACGGATGGAAGATTGAGTTTATTACATCCGGGCAAAGGGACCACTTGTGGCCGTGAAACGACCTGCTGAGATGGTCCGCCAGCTCGGTCTGTATTCCAGGGAGGTACGATGCTTGCAGGTGTATCGAGTGCTCTACACAGAAGTCCCACAGCATGAGGGCTTCCTGACACAGGGGGGAGGAGTATGCACCCCCATTTGTTGATATAAAACATTGCCGTTGTGTTGTTCGTCATGACTGATACATATCTCCCTGCTAGGTGAGCTCTGAAAGTCTGGCATGCCAGGCACACCGCTCTCAGCTCTCTGACATTGATGTGTAGAGCGAGAGCTGCCTGAGACCAGAGGCCTTGTGTTCTGAGGTCTCCCAAATGTGCCTCCCAGCCCAAGTCTGACGCATCTGTCACTAACGAGAGGGATGGTGAAGGGGACCCCTGCACCTACTACCTGTGGGTCGAGCCACCAGAGGAGGGAGTTGAGTACCGGGCGAGGCAGGGTTATAATCCTGTCCAAACTGTCCTGGACTGGCCGATACATGACTGAAGTGGTTGAAGTCTGGGTCTGGCATGCTGTACTATCATAGAATCATAGAATATCAGGGTTGGAAGAGACCTCAGGAGGTCATCTAGTCCAACTCCCTGCTCAAAGCAGGACCAATTCCCAACTAAATCATTCCAGCCAGGGCTTTGTCAAGCCGGGCCTTAAAAACTTCTAAGGAAGGAGATTCCATCACCTTCCTAGGTAACGCATTCCAGTGCTTCACCACCCTCCTAGTGAAATAGTGTTTCCTAATATCCAACCTAGACCTCCCCCACTGTAACTTGAGACCATTGCTCCTTGTTCTGTCATCTGCCACCACTGAGAACAGCCAAGCTCCATCCTCTTTGGAACCCCTCCCTCAGGTAGTTGAAAGCAGCTGTCAAATACCCCCTCATTCTTCTCTTCTGGAGACTAAACAATCCCAGTTCCCTCAGCCTCTCCTCATAAGTCATGTGCTCCAGACCCCTAATCATTTTTGTTGCCCTCCGCTGGACTCTTTCCAATTTTTCCACGTCCTTCTTGTAGTGTGGGGCTCAAAACTGGACACAGTACTCCAGATGAGGCCTCACCAATGTCGAATAAAAGGGAACGATCACGTTCCTCAATCTGCTGGCAATGCCCCTACTTATACAGCCCAAAATGCTGTTAGCCTTCTTGGCAACAAGAGCACACTGTTGACTCATATCCAACTTCTCGTCCACTGTAACCCCTAGGTTCTTTTCTGCAGAACTGCTACCTAGCCATTCGGTCCCTAGTCTGTAGCTGTGCATGGGATTCTTCCGTCCTAAGTGCAGGACTCTGCACTTGTCCTTGTTGAACCTCATCAGGTTTTTTTTGTAGGTTCAAGCCACCATGTATCCCAGGAGCTTCAGGCAAGTCCTTGCTGTAGTGGTGGGGAACTGCCTGAGACCTTGTATGATGTCACCCAGGAATCAAAACCTTGCTTCCAGGAGGTATGTCCTGGCTTGTGTCAAGTCCAGTACTGCCCATATAAACTCTATCCTCTGAACAGGGGACAGCGTTGATTTTCCCTCGTTTAGAAGGAGACCCAGGTCGCTGAATGTCATTCTTATGAAGCTGACCTGTGCCTCCACTTGAGACCTGGTGTGGCCCTCAATCAGCCAGCCGTCAAGGTACGGGAAAACCTGTACATGCCGCTTGGGCAGGAATGCAGCCACGATTGCCATGCACTTGATGAACACTTGAGGAGCCACTGACAGGCCAAATGGGAGGACTGTGAACTGATAGTGGTTGTTGTTCAAAACAAACCTGAGGTATTTTCTGTGGGATGGTGTGATTGCTATGTGAAAGTACGTGTCCTTCAAGGGTGGCATACCAGTCTCCTGGATCCAATGAGGAGATAATGGAGACCAAAGAGACCATGCGGAACTTGAGCTTCGTCACAAATGTGTTGAGTTGTTGCAGGTCTAGGATGGGCCAGAGCCCATCCTTAGCTTTCACTATTAGGAAATACCGGGAATAGAAACCCTTGTCCCTCTGCTCCTGAGGAACCTCTTCCACTGCTACCAGTGAGAGGAGCAAGTGCACCTCCTGTATAAGGATTTGCTTGTGAGAGGGGTCCCTGAAGAGGGACGGGGAAGGGAGTTGGAAGGACAGGAGGGCACAGAATTGGATGGAGTATCCCCTCTCTACCGTGTGGAGTACCCAACGGTCCAAAGTGATATGGGACCATGCTCAAGTAGAAAGGGGATAGTCGGGACAAAAAGGTAAGGCTGGATAGATCCAGTTCTTGTGCTGGTGTGCCGTCCTCGACTGCACCCTCAAAAGGCTGGTCTGGGGCCAGGAGGTGGCTTGGGCTGGACAGAGCCCTGGCCCAAGGATGGATGTGGTCTTTTCCTGCCACTCCTATTCCTTCTCCAAGGAGCCTCCTGCTGGTTCTGCGGTTGGTAGAACCGCGAGGGAGGCTGCAGCTGGAAGTGCCTGCACTGAGCGACGGGAGTGTGGAGGCCCAAGGACTTGAGGGTGGCCCTTGAGTCCTTTAGACTGTGGAGTTTTTTATCCGTTTTATCAGAAAAGAGGGCCGAACCCTTGAAGGGGAGGTCCTAGATGGTTTGTTGGACCTCATAGGGAGGACCAGAGACCTGCAACCAGGTACTCCTCCTCATTGTGGCCATTGTATGGGAGGCTGCATCTGCTGCGTCCAATGTGGCCTGTAGGTAAGCTCGAGAATTAGTTTCCCTTCTTCCACCAGTGCTGAGAACTCCGCAGGAGACTCCTGTGACAGCAGCTCAGCAAACTTGGCCATTGGGCTGCAGGTGTTATGTGAATATCTGCTAACGATGGCCGGCTGGTTTGATATGCAGAGCTGCAACCCCCCAGTGAAGTAGATCTTTCTCCCAAAAAGGTCTAGTCTTTTAGCATCCCTATTTTTAGGAGAGGGCCCCTGGTAGCCCTGGCGCTCACGCTGGTTAGCTGCATCAACCACCAGAGAATCGGGAGGTGGATGGGTATATACGTGCTCGTATCCCTTTGAAGGGACAAAGTACTGCCTCTCTTTTTTATGGGCCATAGGGGGCAGAGAGGGTCTGCCACAAGGTCTTTGTGGTCTCAGCAATAGTCTTTATTAACAGCAAGGCAATACGAGAGGATCCAGAGGGAGTGAGGATGTCAACCATCAGGTTGGCATCCTCTACCACCTCCTCTGCCTGGATCCCCAGGTTCTGGACCACCCATCGTAGCAGCTGTTGCAGAATCCTGTTGTCCTCCAAGGCCAGGCTGTCTATGTCCCTGCCATGGTTTAATCTGGGGAAGGATGAGGAGGAAAGTCCTGACAATGGGTCCTGCTCACTCCCCTCAGTGCCCAGGGGGTCACACAGCACCCAGTACTGCTGTGCCGCCAGGTCCGTAGCCTGTGGTGCTGGGGCCATCGGAACCGTGATCATCGATGCTGATGCCAGCGGTGCCGAGGTTGCCGACTCTGGCGGTGCTGAGGTCACCGATGCTGGTGGTGTCAAGACTGCGGCTGCTGGTGGTGCTGATATCGGAGGAGTCGGGGCCAGCACCACAGGCGAAGGTAAGGGTGTTGGTGGCGCCGCTGCCAGCAGTGCCGATGGTGCTTGCGGAGGGACAAAGGATGCCGATGAGGACCTGGACCTTGATCCTTGGATTTGTCCCTGGCTCTGATGATATGCCCAGGGTGTCCAGAAGGGCCACTGAGTCGAAGGTTGCCACTGAGATGGTCACGGTGCCAGATAGGACTGGTGGTCACGGCGGGACCTGGATCTTCTGTTCTGGGTCCTGGTCCTATCAGAGCGGTAGGATTCCAATTCCGAGGTCTCAGAAGGAGGACCACGGAGGAGCGGTACTCTGCGGTGCCAGCAAGCGGGGCCGAGAAACAGGGGACTGGTGGACCATGCCAAGGAGAGGCATGCTGGAGATGGGGATCAGCGCGCTGTCATCGCTGGTTTGCTCCTTGATGGGAATGGAGGCCGGGTGGTCACTGGCGACTTGTTTCTCCTCAGCGGGGAGGACAGTGCCATGAGACGCATAAGGTTCTGAGCTGCCTTGAACGCCTCTGGAGTTGAGGGGAGCTGGAGCTGCCTGCCATGTCAGTCCGGAGAGCGATGAGGGTTTGGACTCAATTGGACCCCGGGGTGGGGGCAGGAGTTGACAAGACTCTGGGAGGTGGAAGAGCCGAGGTGACGTGGCCCAAATCAGGTCTCCCTCCCGCAGGCTCCTTGAGTTTGGAGGGGAGACCCTTTCCAGCCTTTTCTTTTTGTGGGGCACTGGGAACTGAGATCAGTGCCTCACAGAAGACTGTCTATGGGCAGAGCTGGGATTCCTTGGGGTCCTTCCTCAGCACCAGCTCGCACACTGTTGGTGCCGGAGCACTGCGCACCAACAAGGAGGTGCTGGGCGGGTGTTCTGCTGACCCCGGGTCGGATTGTGGCCAGAGTGCTGCCTCCATTAGAAGGATCTTGAGTCTTTGATCTCGGTCCTTTAAGATCCTAGGGCGGAACCCTTTGCAAATTCTGCACTTCTCCTTCTGGTGGCTCTCCTCAAGACACCGCAGACAGGAGGAGTGTGGGTCACTCTTAGACATAAACTTTCCAGTCCTCACAGAGCTTGAACCCTGGGGACTGGGGCATACCCCGGAACCGGGGAAGCGTTGGTGGAGGGGGGGTGGGTCCCCAAAAGGAAACTTAAGAACTACTACTACTACTACTACTATTACTAACTAACGCTAGAAACTATTACAAACTATAAATATGAAGAGTGGACATTGCCCAAACGCGCTTGCAATGCAAGAGCAACAGTCTGTTCCAGCTAGCCGTCACCGGTGGTAAGAAGGAACTAAGGGGGTGAAGGGTCGGCAGGGCCCTATATTTGGCACCATGAAGGCACGACTCCAGTGGGCGCCCAGGCCGACCCTAGGAACGTTGCTAAGGGAAAAATCTTCTGGCTGGTGTGCACACGGCACACACACACCTGATCGGAATGGACATGAACAAACACTTGAAGAACCTCCGTTTACTGGAGATTTTCTTTGAATATATGTCCTGTAGATCAAGAGCAATATGACCTCCTATCACCACCAATCTGCAAGTTACTGGCTGATTTTTCCCCTTATTTTCTTATATTAATATTTTCTTTTAATACCATTTTGTACGCTTCAGAAAGGGACACCTGAAAGTCGTAAATTGCAGCAAATCTTTTTGAAGAAAACAGTTCCCGTTGAGAGGCTATTGATGAGGTAGGTCAACATGTGTGCAGATGAGAGAGAATGTAAGTGCTCATAAAAGGTGCTAGATTGATAAACTTGGAGTTTTCTCCCCTCCCGCAGGAAAGAAAATCCTGAAGAAAATATCCATAGTTTCAAAGTAAAGCAAAATTTTGCTTCAAAATCACAACCGGTCAGTAAATTCTACTAAAATGTTGCTACTTATTAGATAATCTTACCTGCTTAATTTTAGATTCTGCTTTAGTGATGCTTTTGAGAATTGTTTCTGTGGGCTCTTTAAGCTGTTCTCTGTCTTGTGGAGATCCTATAAAAGGTAAACATGCATTCCAGAAGTGTCTAGCTGCCAGTATTACAAGGGTACAGTTTCCTGTTTCACCTGCATATCTGAGGGAGAAAAGCATGATTAAACTGAGAAAAGACTGCCATTCATGCTAAACTGCATGTTGTAGTCAATGTCTACTAAGCATAACCATGAAACCACCCAACTCAGCTCCCTTTGTGTCCTAATCAGGATTTATATATGTCCCCCTCAGATGAGGGGCTTTTGAATTAACCCACTATAGAAAGCATTTTCCATTTTGGGTAAAGAATATGTTCACACTCACAAACAGCAGCAGTAAGAAATACGTAAAAAATATACTTTTATATGATACCAGTAATATCTATGTGTTATATTTACTTGTAACCCATTTGAAGATTCTTTATTACTAAAACTGTTGAAATTGTACTTGGGACTCATAATAAAACTCTCTATTTTTAAGCTATTGTATTTTCTCCCCCAACCATGTTAATTTCTCATTACAGTATCATTTTTTTAAAATAACCCTTAAGCTAATATGTGGTTTCACACACTATGATGAAGTACCAAGGTAATATGAGGACACAACTTCAATGTCTCTAGTTCCGTACAAGAATAGGTCTATTCTCAATATTCCATGCAATGGCTATTTTTGTGTCCTGAAGTTGTTAATTCTCTCCCAGGTGTGGTACCATGCCATCTTTCTACTCAGTGGCTTAAATCCCATCATCTAGCTGTAAATGGGAATCTTCTGAAATAACAGACTGTTACCAGATGATGATGCCTAAGGCTTACTCACTATGCTTACCAGAATGGTCCTGGTGTCTGACAAAGTTATGCAATTTTAGCATTTTTAAAAACTCTGTATTTCCCTTCATATAACTTGTCACTGGATTTATTATTATAGCCAATATTTTGCAAACAATATTTCTTGCTTCCCTCTTAGAATCTCTGTCCAGCTATGCCCAACTCAGTACAGAATACTCTATTACTTATGAAGAAGTCTCATCATTTGCATTTAAAGAGGCACAGAATTGTTCGCTTTAACTGGATATCCTCTAATGATTCTGTTACACTGTTTCCTCAAACTTATCTTATCACACACTTCTAAAAAAGAGCTGGAATATTGGCAGTCTCAGGTTAAACCTTCGGATTCTCATCTATCAAAAATTCATATCCTATCTACTTTTGACTGCCAGTGGGACCAATTATTTTTTCCTTTTGTTTGGAAGACTGATATTTTTTTACTGTCCCCAGTACCGCTATTTCCTACTGGTATTAGATAATAGGTTCTCCCTCACTTTGGATCTGTGGCTTCACCTTCATTGATCAGTAGTGGCTTTAAAGATACTATTTTGAAGCTCCAGTATCCAGCTATATGGTAGACATGAGTATTCAGGATTTTTCTGAACTGGAAGATTCCACCAGATCCTTCGTTAAGTATTTCAGCCCACAACATTTTGCACTTAAGCCACTTCTTGGAAAAGAAGAATATGTTGATCTGGTTCCAAAACAGGAATTATATAAAAAATTAAAGCTGCATTAAATTATTCTGCTGGGCCCCATCAAAATACAACATACCTTGCACTTTGAACAAAGGCTTTCGATGCTGCTAAGCGCAAATGTTTTTTTCCAGCCAAATTTTCCATTATACTCCTCCCCTGTATACAAGCAGCAGTGCTTAACATTTCTTGTCTTGCTGTGTAATCATCTCTGCATAAAGACAAATAATTCATGATGTGTTCTAAATGTACAGAGTGAGAATGCATCCATTCCCATTGACTGATGTCTACAGTCTTTGTCTTTTACAAAATGGTGGTATTACAGACTTTGTACTTAAAAACGTTTATTCAGTTTCTACTAACATGATAAACTAAATTTGAAAACCTTTTTAATCATCAGATACAACATTATGAAACTAATATAAAACGAACATTACTCTATACTTTTTATACTCTACCTTTCTGGTTCTGTAAAATAATACTGGAATCATATTAGGGATAACAACATTTACATTAATTACAGAGATAAAATATGTTACGGTTTATCACCTTACGCACAATCAAAATCCAAGTCAAACAAAAACTTAATTCAGGATTTCTGTGATATAGGTTAGCCTAAAACTTGTGTGCGTTTTTTAGAAAACAAAACAAATCAGTATGGAAAATTTGTTATCATTCTTGTTCCTTCTGGGACTGACCTTCCTCAACTCTAAGGCTATGTCTACACTACAGCCTATGTCAGCATAACTTATGTCGCTCAGAAATGTGAATAAACCACCCCCCTGAGCGACATAAACAGGGCCCTACCAAATTCATGGTCCATTTTTGTCAGTTCCACGGTCATAGGATTTTAAAAATCATAAATTTCATGATTTCAGCTATTTAAATCTGAAATTTCATGGTATTATAATTGTAGGGGTCCTGACCCAAAAAGGATTTGGGGGGGTGGGGAGTTTGCAAAGTTATTGTGTGTGTGTGTGTGGGGGGGGTTATGGTACTGCTACCCTTACTTCTGAGCTGCTGCAGGCGGCGGCGCTGCCTTCAGAGCTGGGCAGCTGGAGAGTGGTGGCTGCTAGCTGGGAGCCCAGCTCTGAAAGCAGAGCCACTGCCAGCAGCACTGCAGAAGCAAGGATGGCAGAGCATGGTATTGACACCCTTACCTCAGCAATGCTGCCTGCAGAGCTGGGCCCTCAGTCAGCAAATGCCACTCTCTGGCTACCCAGCTCTGAAGGCAGCAGCACAGAAGTAAGGGTGGCAATACCATACCATGCCACCCTTACTTCTGTGCTGCTGCTGGCAGGGTGCTGCCTTCAGAGCTGGGCAGTCGACCAACAACCATCTCTGTCCGGCCATCCAGCTCTGAAGGCAGCTCAGAAGTAAGGGTGGCAATACCACGTCCTCCCTAAAATAACCTCGTAACCCCCCCCTGCAACTCCCTTTTGGGTCAGGACCCCCAATTTGAGAAACGCTGGTCTCCTCCATGAAATCTGTCTAGTATAGGGTAAAAGCACACAAAAGACCAGATTTCACAGTCTGTGACGCATTTTTCTTGGCCACGAATTTGATAGGGCCCTATATGTTACACAAACATGAATGCTTGTGTGCACAAAGATATGTCGGTGGGAGAGTTTCTCCCACCAATATAGCTTCTGCCATTCACATAGGTGATTTTATTATGCTGACAGGAGAGCTGTCGGCTTAGAGCGTCTTCACCAGACATGCTGCAGTAGCGCAACTGCATCGATATACTGTACTGCTGCAGCACTATATGTGTAGACATGTCCTAACACTAATGCAGCTTTCTCTCTCTCTCTCTCTCTCTCTCTTTTTATATTATATAAATATAGTGACAGGGTTGGACCAGATGGCTACAGGAGAGTGATAGAAGGCAGATATATTAGCTCCAGGTTAAGCAGGTCCCTTTTCCCTGGGTAAGGTAATAGGGGCAGTTCCAGAACAATCAGGAACTTGCTGGAACCAATTAAGGCAGACAGGCTAATTAGGACACCTGGAGCCAATTAAGAAGCTGCTAGAATCAATTAAGGCAGGCGAATCAGGGCACCTGGTTTAAAAAGGACCTCACTTCAGTCAGTGGGTATGTCTACACTACGAAATTAGGTCGAATTTATAGAAGCCGGTTTTATAGATATCAGTTTTATACAGTCGATTGTGTGTCCCCACATAAAATGCTCTAAGTGCATTAAGTCGGCAGACCGCGTCCACAGTACTGAGGCTAGCATTGACTTCCGGAGCGTTGCACTGTGGGTAGCTATCCCACAGTTCCCGCAGTCTCCACCGCCCATTGGAATTCTAGGTTGAGATCCCAATGCCTGATGATGCAAAAACAGTGTCGCGGGGGGTTCTGGGTACATGTCGTCAGGCCCCAGCAGACAATCGATTCGCGCCTTTTTACCTGGGTTACCTGTGCAGACAACATACCACGGCAAGCATGGAGCCCGCTCAGCTCAGCTCACCGTCACCATATGTCATCTGGGTGCCAACAGACGCGGTACTGCATTGCTACACAGCAGCAGCTCCTTAACTTTTGGCAGTGGATGGTGTATTACGATTGATATCAGTCATCGTCATATTCCTCTGTGAGTTCAATCAGAGGCATCTGGGAAACTTCTTCAGCAGATTCCTCTAAGAAATACTGAACCAAACTTTCCACTCTGGGCATCTGATTCTTCATTTTGTCTCCAGGAGACCAGGCAGTCCTATTGAACCGTCTTGACGATGATGGCTAGCCGTCGTAATACAGCATTTTCTGCCAAGCACCCAGAAGATGTGGATGGCTATCAGTCATGCTGCACCGTCTGCTGCCAGCTTAAGATGTAAAAATAGATGGACCAGATTTGTTCTGTATTTATTTGCTTCCCCCTCCCTCTGTGAAATCAACGGCCTGCTAAACCCAGGGTTTTGAGTTCAATCTTTAGGGGGGCCATTCTGTGTGACAGTTGTTTATGTTTCTCCCTGATGCACAGCCACCTTTGTTGATTTTAATTCCCTGTACCTGTACGCCATGTCGTCACTCACCCCCACCCTCCCGCCCTCCGTCAGACACTAGTTTCACGCCTTTTTTCAGCCCAGACGCCATAGCAGTGGGATCAGGGAGCCCGCTCAGATCACCGCGGCAATTATGAGCACTATGAACACCACACGCATTGTCCTGGAGTATATGCAGAGCCAGAACATGCCAAAGCAAAACCAGGACCAGGCAAGGAGGCGATTGCAGCGCGGCGATGAGAGTGATGAGGAAATTGACATGGACATAGACCTCTCACAAAGTACGGGCCCCAGCAATGTGCAAATCATGGTGTTACTGGGGCAGGTTCATGCCGTGGAACGCTGATTCTGGGCCCGGGAAACAAACACAGACTGGTGGGACCGCATCGTGTTGCAGGTGTGGGACGATTCCCAGTGGCTGCGAAACTTTCGCATGCGTAAGGGCACTTCCATGGAACTTTGTGACTTGCTTTCCCCTGCCCTGAAGTGCCAGAATACCAGGATGAGAGCACCCCTCACAGTTGAGAAGCGAGTGGCAATAGCCCTGTGGAAGCTTGCAACGCCAGACAGCTACTGGTCAGTCAGGAATCAATTTGGAGTGGACAAATCTACTGTGGGTGCTGCTGTGATCCAAGTTGCCAGGGCAATCAAAGACCTGCTGATATCAAGGGTAGTGACTCTGGGAAACGTGCAAGTCATAGAGGATGGCTTTGCTGCAATGCGATTCCCAAACTGTGGTGGGGCGACAGACGGAACCCATATCCCCATCTTGTCACCCGGAGCACCAAGCCACCGAGTACATAAACCACAAGGGGTACTTTTCAATGCTGCTAGAAGCCCTGGTGGATCACAAGGGACGTTTCACCAACATCAACGTGGGATGGCCGGGAAAGGTACATGATGCTCGCGTCTTCAGGCACTCTGGTCTGTTTCGAAAGCTGGAGGAAGGGACTTTCTTCCCGGACCAGAAAATAACCGTTGGGGATGTTTAAATGCCTATTGTTATCCTTGGGGACCCAGCCTACCCCTTAATGCTCATGAAGTTGTACCCAGGCAGCCTGGATAGTAGTTAGGACCTGTTCAACTATAGGCTGAGCAAGTGCCGAATGGTGGTGGAATGTGCATTTGGACGCTGGCGCAGCTTACTGACTCGGATAGACCTCAGCGAATCCAATATCCCCATTGTTATTGCTGCTTGCTGTGCGCTCCACAATATCTGTGAGAGTAAGGGGGAGACATTTATGGCGGGGTGGGAGGTTGAGGCAAATCGCCTGGCCGCTGATTACGCGCAGTCAGACACCAGAGCCGTTAGAAGAGTACAGCAGGGCGCGGTGCACATCAGAGAAGCTTTGAAAACAAGTTTTGTGACTGGCCAGGCTACGGTGTGAAACTTCTGTTTGTTTCTCCTTGATGAACCCTCCACCCCCAGTTCACTCTACTTCCCTGTAAACTAACCACCCCACCCTCTCCTCCCCCCTTTGAGCACCGCTTGCAGAGGCAATAAAGTCATTGTTACTTCACATTCATGCATTCTTTATTAATTCATCACACAACTAGGAGGATAATTGCCAAGGTAGCCCGGGATGGGTGGGGGATGAGGGAAGGAAAAGGACACACTGCAGTTTAAAACTTTAAAACTTATTGAAGGCCAGCCTTCCGATGCTCGGGCAATCATCTGGAGTGGAGTGACTGGGTGGCCGGAGCCCCCCCCACCGTGTTCTTGGGCGTCTGTGTGAGGAGGCAATGGGACTTGGGGAGGAGGGCTGTTGGTTACACAGGGGCTGTAGCGGTGGTCTCTGCTCCTGATGCCTTTCCTGCAGCTCAACCATACACTGGAGCATATCAGTTTGATGCTCCAGCAACCAGAGCATCGACTCTTGCCTTCTGTCAGCAAGCTGATGCCACTTATCCTCTTCAGCCCACCACTTGCTCTCTTCAGCCTGCGATTCAGCCCGCCACCTCTCCTCTCGTTCATATTGTGATTTTTTGCACTCTGACATTGACTGCGTCCACGCATTCTGCTGTGCTCTGTCAGCGTGAGAGGACATCTGGAGCTCCAAGAACATATCATCCCGAGTCCGCCATTTTCTCCTTCTAATCTTCACTAGCCTCTGTGAAGGAGAAACATTTGCAGCTGGCGGAGGAGAAGGGAGAAGTGGTTAAAAAAAGACACATTTTAGAGAACAATGGGTACACTCTTTCACGTTAAATTTTGCTGTTCACATTACACAGCACATGTGCTTTCGTTACAAGGTTGCGTTTTTCCTCTTATATTGAGGGCTGCCGGTTTGGTGTGAGAGATCACTCACGCAGTGCTAGGCAACAGATTTCGGCTTGCAGGCAGCCATGGTAAGCCACAGTCTTTTGGCTTTTTTAACCTTCTTAACACGCGGGAATGGTTTCAAACAGTAGCGACCTCATTTCCCATACCAAGCACCCGTTGGGTTGGCCATTTAAAATGGGTTTGCAATGTAAAAGGAGGGGCTGCGGTTTACGGATTAACATGCAGCACAAACCCAACTACCCACCGCCCCAATTCTCTGGGATGATCACTTCACCCCTCCCTCCTACCGTGTGACTAACAACGGGGAACATTTCTGTCCAGCAGAGCAGGAACGGGCATCTCTGAATGTCCCCTTAATAAAATCACCCCATTTCAACCAGGTGACCGTGAATGATATCACTCTCCTGAGGATAACAAAGAGAGATAAGGAATGGATGTTGTCTGCATGCCAGCAAACACCGGGACCATATGCTGCCATGCTTTGTTATGCAATGATTCCAGACTACGTGCTACCGGCCTGGCGTCGTAAAGTGTCTTACCATGGTGGACGGGATAAGGCAGCCCTCCCCAGAAACCTTTTGCAAAGGCTTTGGGAGTACATGAAGGAGAGCTTTCTGGAGATGTCCCTGGAGGATTTCTGCTCCATCCCCACACACGTTAACAGACTTTTCCAGTAGCTGTACTGGCTGCGATTGCCTGGGCAAATTAATCATTAATCATTAAACACGCTTGCTTTTAAACCATGTGTAATATTTACAAAGGTACACTCACCAGAGGTCCCTTGTGTGCCCTCAGGGTCTGGAAGCACACCTTGGGTGAGTTTGGGGGTTACTGGTTCCAGGTCCAGGGTGATAAACATATCCTGGCTGTTGGGGAAACAGATTTCTCCGCTTCCTTGCTGTGAGCTGTCTTCATTATCTTCATTATCATCATACCCCGAACTCGCTTCCCTATTGCGTGTTTCTCCATTGATGGAGTCAAAGCACACGGATGGGGTAGTGGTGGCTGCACCCCCTAGCATCGCATGCAGCTCCGCGTAGAAGCGGCATGTTTGCAGCTCTGCCCCGGACCTTCCGTTTGCCTCTCTGGCTTTGTGGTAGGCTTGCCTTAGCTCCTTAATTTTCACGCAGCATTGCTGTGCGTCCCTCTTATGGCCTCTGTCCTTCATGGCCTTTGAGACCTTTTCTAATATTTCGTTTACTGCTACAGAGTTCAGCTAGCACTGATTCATCTCCCCATATGGCGAGCAGATTCCGTATCTCCCGTTTGGTCCATGATGGAGCTCTTTTGCGATCCTGGGACTCCATCATGGTTACCTGTGCTGATGAGCTCTGCGTGGTCACCTGTGCTCTCCACACTGGGCAAACAGGAAATGAAATTCAAAAGTTCGCGGGGCTTTTCCTGTCTACCTGGTCAGTGCATCTGAGTTGAGAGTGCTGTCCAGAGCAGTCACAATGAAGCACTGTGGGATAGCTCCCAGAGGCCAATAACGTCGAATTCCGTCCACACTACCCCAAATCCCACCCGCAAAGGCCGATTTTAGCGCTAATCCCCTCGTCGGAGGTGGAGTAAAGAAACCGGTTTAAGGGGCCCTTTAAGTCGAAAAAAAGGGCTTCGTCGTGTGGACGTGTCCAGGCTTAATTCGATTTAACGCTGCTAAAGTCGACCTAAACTCATAGTGTAGACCAGGCCAGTGAGGCGTGTGTGTGAGGAGCTGGGAGCAAGAGGCACAAAAAGCTGAGAGTGAGTAGGCGTACTGCTGGAGGACTGTGAAGTACAAGCATTACCAGACATCAAGAGGAAGGTCCTGTGGTGAGGATAAAGAAGGAGTTGGGAGGAGGCCATGGGGAAGTAGCCCAGGGAGTTGTAGCTGTCACACAGCCGTTACAAGAGATACTGTAGAAAGTTGCAATTCACAGGGCCCTGGCCTGGAACCTGGAGTAGAGGGAGCACCCAGGGAGCACCTGGGTTCCCCCCATCCGCCTCAACTATTTGAGACAAGAGGAGGTGACCTGGACTGTGGGTCCCACCAGAGGGGAAGGTCTCTGGCCTATCCCCCCGACCCACTAGGTGGGTCAGCAGAGACTGTGGGGATTGTTCTCCTTCCTTTCCCCATGCTGGCCAGTGATGAGGTTAGCTGAGTGAACAGCAGGTTTGAGCCGCTAGCAAAAGTGGCCAAACTGAGGGCTGCCGTGAATCTCTGAAGCAAGCAAATCCGCCAATAAGCGCAGGACCCACCAAGGCAGAGGAGGAACTTTGTCACAATATATATATATTGTATGCATGCATGCATGTATGTATATATATATATATATATATATATATACACACACACACACACACACACGTAGAACCCTATTCAGACTTTTACAGGGGCTCCAAGATTAGGACACAATCTTTAGACCTCCCACAGCAAAGTATTTCCAAGGCTGCATAATACAAAATGGGAAATGACTGCCTAGGAAGAAGTACTGCAGAAAGGGATATAGGGGTCATAATGGATCACAAGCTAAATATGAGTCAACAGTATAACACTGTTGCAAAAAAAGCAAACATCATTCTGGGATGTATTAGCAGGAATGGTGTAAGCAAGACACAAGATGTAATTCTTCCGCTCTACTCTGCTCTGATTAGGCCTCAACTGGAGTATTGTGTCCAGTTCTGGGTACCACATTTCAAGAAAGATGTAGACAAATTGGAGAAAGTCCAGAAAAGAGCAACAAAAGTAATTAAGGGGCTAGAAGACATGATCTATGAGGGAATACTGAAAAAATTGGGTTTGTTCAGTCTGGAGAAGAGAAGAATGAGGGGGGGACCAGATAACAGCTTTCAAGTACATAAAAGGTTGTTACAAGGAGGAGGGAGAAAAATTATGGTCCTTAACCTCTGAGGATAGGACAAGAAGCAATGGGCTTAAATTGCAGCAAGGACGATTTAGGTTGGACATTAGGAAAAACTTCCTGTCAGGATAGTTAAGAACTGGAATAAATTGCCTAGGGAGGTTGCGGAATCTGAATCATTGGAGATTTTTTAAGAGCAGGTTAGACAAACACCTGTCAGGGATGGTCTAGGTAATACTTAGTCCTGCCATGAATGCATGGAACTGGACTATCTGAGGCCTCTTCCCGTCCTACGATTCTATGATTCTATAAAACACTGAAATTTGTTAGTGATAACTTTAGACTTAGGCAGCAACTTTAAACAATAGAACTATGTACAAGGCTCCAGATGATTCCACTTCTGATCTTCTCCCTGTGAATTTACTCAGGGTGGGGTGGAATGAAGGAGGTCAGTTTACGGAAAGAAATAAATCAGGTAAAAATGTTCCATTCTGAGACATTTGGATCTCAAAGCTTTTAAGAGAAAAAGGATTTTTGCAGGGAAAATAAATTCTGTTGTATCTATATTATGCAAACTTTAAAAAACTGAACTGTATGCAAAGAAGAGAATAAAAAGAAAAAATTTCAAAGTGAACTTACTTTTACTGCATTACCGGGTCTACCTGGCCTACCACCTACTCTTTAGAGCAGGGGTAGGCAACCTATGGCATGGGTGCCAAAGGCGGCACACAAGCTGATTTTCAGTGGCACTCACACTTCCCGGGTCCTGGTCACCAGTCCGGGGTGCTCTGCATTTTAATTTAATTTTAAATGAAGTTTCCTAAACATTTTAAAAACCTTATTTACTTTACATACAACAATAGTTTAGTTATATATTATAGACTTATAGAAAGAGACCTTCTAAAAATTTTAAAATGTATTACTGGCACACAAAACCATAAATTAGAGGGAATAAATGAAGACTCGGCACACCACTTCTGAAAGGTTGCCAACCCCTGCTTTAGAGCAAAAACTATTATGCAATAATGATTATGACCACTAGAGGTTACCAGTGTTCCACAGTTCACTTTTACACTGAAAAAATGAAAATTAAAGCAAATTTAAGCCCTATTTTATCCTAATGTTGCTCTTTACCATGCAAATAATACTCATTTTTCATTTTGTGTATTGATACTGGAGAAATTATGACAAATCCTGGACTAAAGTTGTGTGTCAAAGATGAAAATATTTTATCCATTCATTGTTTTATTCAGAGAGCTGTTCTGTAGGATATTCAAAAGCTCTATATATTTGAATATCTCATTTTGCTGAAAGATTTGAAAAAAAAGGTAGAAAGCCAATTTCCTAGTGAATGGTTGCAGATGATAAAGAGCACATGTTTTTCCAGTAAAGGTCAGCATTTAGTTATGCTCAAAATTTTCCATCCAGAATTACGTTTTTCCCTGACAGTATAAAAAGAATATTATTAACTGGGCTAATGTCATCCAGGTTTGGTCAAACTACATTTCCTTTTTGGGCTGCATATATATATCACCAAGTAGTTGAAGAACCAACAAGAGGGGATGCCATTTTAGATTTGGTTTTGGTGAGTAGGGAGGACCTCATAGAAGAAATGGTTGTAGGGGACAACCTTGGTTCGAGCGATCATGAGCTAATTCAGTTCAAACTAGATGGAAGGATAAACAAAAATAGATCTGGGAGTGGGGTTTTTGATTTCAAAAGGGCTAACTTTAAAGAATTAAGGAAGTTAGTTAGGGAAGTGGATTGGACTGAAGAACTTGTGGATCTAAAGGTAGAAGAGGCCTGGAATTACTTCAAGTCAAAGTTGCAGAAACCATCAGAAGCCTGCATCCCAAGAAAGGGGGAAAAATTCATAGGCAGGAGTTGTAGACCAAGCTGGATGAGCAAGCATCTCAGAGAATGTTTAAGGAAAAGCAGAAAGCCTACAAGAAGTGGAAGATGGGAGGGATTAGCAAGGAAAGCTACCTTATTGACGTCATAACATGTAGGGATAAAGTGAGAAAGGCCAAAAGCCATGTAGAGTTGGACCTTGCAAAGGGAATTAAAACCAATAGTAAAAGGTTCTATAGCCATATAAATAAGAAGAAAACAAAGAAAGAAGTGGGACCGCTAAACACTGAGGATGGAGTGGAGGTTAAGGATAATCTAGGCATGGCCCAATATCTAAACAAATACTTTGCCTCAGTCTTTAATGAGGCTAATGAGGAGCTTAGGGATAATGGTAGCATGACAAATAGGAATAAGGATACGGAGGTAGATATTACCACATCCGAGGTAGAAGCCAAACTCGAACAGCTTAATGGGACTAAATCGGAGGACCCAGATAATCTTCATCCAAGAATATTAAAGGAACTGGCACATGAAATTGCAAGCCCATTAGCAAGAATTTTTAATGAATCAGTAAACTCAGGGGTTGTACCGTATGACTGGAGAATTGCTAACATAGTTCCTATTTTTAAGAAAGGAAAAAAAAGTGATACGAGTAACGATAGGCCTGTTAGTTTGATATCTATAGTATGCAAGGTCTTTGAAAAAATTTTGAAGGAGAAAGTAGTTAAGGACATTGAGGTCAATGGTAATTGGGACAAAATACAACATGGTTTTACAAAAGGTAAATTGTGCCAAACCAACCTGATCTCCTCCTTTGAGAAGGTAACAGATTTTTTAGACAAAGGAAACGCAGTGGATCTAATTTACCTCGATTTCAGTAAGGCATTTGATATGGTTCCACATGGGCAATTATTAGCTAAATTGGAAAAGATGGGGATCAATAGGAAAACTGAAAGGTGGATAAGGAACTGGTTAAAGGGGAGACTACAACGGGTCATACTGAAAGGTGAACTGTCAGGCTGGAAGGAGGTTACTAGTGGAGTTCCTCAGGGATTGGTTTTGGGACCAATCTTATTTAATCTTTTTATTACTGACCTAGGCACAAACCGTGGGAATGTGCTAATAAAGTTTGCGGATGACACAAAGCTGGGAGGTATTGCTAATACAGAGAAGGACCGGGATATCATACAGGAAGATCTGGATGACCTTGTAAACTGGAGTAATAGTAATAGGATGAAATTTAATAGTGAAAAGTGCAACGTCATGCATTTAGGGATTAATAACAAGAAATCTGGTTATAAATTGGGGACACATCAGTTGGAAGTAACAGAGGAGGAGAAGGATCTCAGAGTATTGGTTAATCACAGGATGACTATGAGCCGCCAATGTGATATGGCTGTTAAAAAAGCTAATGAGGTCTTGGGATGCATCAGGCGAGGTATTTCCAGTAAAGATAAGGAGGTGTTAGTACCGTTATACAAGGCACTGGTGAGACCTCATCTGGAATATTGTGTGCAGTTCTGGTCTCCCACGTTTAAGAAGGATGAATTCAAACTGGAACAGGTACAGAGAAGGGCTACTAGGATGATCCGAGGAATGGAAAACCTGTCTTATGAAAGGAGACTCAAAGAGCTTGGCTTGTTTAGCCTAACCAAAAGAAGGCTGAGGGGAGATATGATTGCTCTTTATAAATATATCAGAGGGATAAATATCAGGGAGGGAGAGGAATTATTTAAGCTTAGTACCAATGTGGACACAAGAACAAATGGATATAAACTGGACATTAGGAAGTTTAGACTTGAAATTAGACGAAGGTTTCTAACCATTAGAGGAGTGAAGTTCTGGAACAGCCTTCCAAGGGAAGCAGTGGGGGCAAAAGACATATCTTGCTTCAAGACTAAGCTTGATAAGTTTATGGAGGGGATGGTATGCTGGGATAACCTAATTTTGGCAATTAATTGATCTTTGATTATTAGCAGGTAAATATGCTCAATGGTCTGTGATGGGATGTTAGATGGGGTGGGATCTGAGTTACTACAGAGAATTCTTTCCTGGGTGTCTGGCTGGTGAGTCTTGCCCACATTCTCAGGATTTAACTGATCACCATATTTGGGGTCGGGAAGGATTTTTCCTACAGGGCAAATTGGCAGAGGCCCTGGAGGTTCTTCGCCTTCCTCTGCAGCGTGGGGCATGGGTCACTTGCTGGAAGATTCTCTGCACCTTGAGGTCTTTAAACCATGATTTGAGGACTTCAATAACTCAGGCATAGGTTAGGGGTTTGTTACAGGAGTGGGTGGGTGAGATTCTGTGGCCTGCGTTGTGCAGGAGATCAGACTAGATGATCATAATGGTCCCTAGTGTGGAAGTTGCCTTAATCCCAGATATAAAGCCAGTTTTGAGACTGCAACTCTTTTCTTAACATTTTCATTGCACCTAGGTACTACAACATAAATGACATTTTCAATAATCCAGGTCTCAATCATGGGGCCTGCTGTATGACTGCAGAGGAGAATAAGGGAACATAAAAAGCCCATCGTATATGGGCTACCTCCATCTCCATCCCCCATGTGGGGAAAGAGTAGCTGCCACTGGGCTACTCCTCCTCCTCCTCCCACAGAAGTGATCAGGGAATTGATGAGCAGAGATGTGGGCAGTCTTGGCACCACCTCCAAACTGCATCAATTCAGTCCATGCATTAAACCCAGTGCAGTCAGGGACACAATCCTGCATCACCAGAACGGTTAGCACAGATTACCTTCCCCCTGGAATGAAGTGAAAGCAGAAACAAGATTGTGAATGTTAGAGGCCCCAATTTAAGGAAGCACTTAAGCACATGCTTAACTTTAAGCATATGATTCACTTCAATGGGATGTGTTTACACATTTTCCTGAACTGAGTCAAGGACTCACAATCTGCTTCCTGTATTGCCCCTTTCTCAAGCTGCATTGTAAATTTATAATCTAGCCCTCAACGCTCAAACAGTGCTGGAACTGCTAATCGCAATAAAGTGAGTAAGAGGGAAGCTTCAGCTTTTACTCTTAAATACAGTTTTTTACTTCTTAAAACAGATCCTTACCTTTAACAATTTTGATTATATTATCACAAAAATGTACCTATATTACTGAATGCTTTAAAGTTATTTTATGTTATAATTGAAAATTCTGTATACTTACATTTCATGTTTCTTCGCATCTGTATCATACAAAACTGCATCATCTAGTTGCAAGGTTCTTTGGGAACAAGTCATCACTATTTCATGGTCATGTGATGCATATGCAAAATGTGTAAGTCGTGTCAATGTCTGCAATTCCACTAATGGATCTGACCAGTTGCATTCTAAAGTCATTTTCACTAACTGCAAATAATAGCAAAAGAAATATGTTCTCTTATGCTATAATTTTGATTGTCAATCAATTTTCATACACAGTATGCAAGTATATATTAAATATTTTATATGTCACCCAACAACTTTGTAAAGACTCAAAGAAAACAACATATATAAAGGTATGATTACATAATTCTATTTCTGTCCTTCTCTTGGTACTGCCCTGTACATGATATGACTTTCTCATGATCAGCGTACAAGACAAGCCCTGATTCAAATAGCAGTTTGCAGAGCCACCATCTTTTTTCATTCAAATCTGCCTGATTCACACAAATACAAATTTTTAAAAAATGTATATATAGTAATTTAAAGTTATCCTATCTTCTCTTTGTTGGTCTTTTACATTGCAAAATCTTTGGAACACAGCCCATCTATTTTTGCATCTTGTATAATATCAAACACACTGTGTTCACTACACAAACAAAAAGTTACTAATTACAGGCAAAGAAAAATGTGGAATGTGACCTACAGAATTAGAATTGGGAAAGAAAGGTTATTTATGATGACTATAGTTCTTGAAGAACACTGTTGGCATAGATTCCCACTCTTGGCATATGCCTGCACTCCATCCATTGAGTCAGAATCTTCTAAAAAATTTGGGGCTTGGTGCTGAATGCCAAACAGAAGGACTGAGGTTTTCAACTTTATTTTTAATTCTTTCACCTATTGGAACCTCTATTAGAGCCAAATAAGAGGAATCAGATTTTTAAAATGGTGCATTCAACATTATATTCTGTTTCTGAAACTAATAATAAATAACAAATTATCATTTGAACCTTTAGCTGGCCTTGAGGATCTGTGGGACAATTTACTCAAAGAACTATAGTTACTGATATGTAACATTTCTGCAAACAGCAAGGATACTTATATATAGACTTAGTTATGTCTAGATAGTAGCTAAGGGTCTTCTTAACATATAGACCATATAACCTGAATTCCCTGGTATTTGAGTAAAGCTTAGTGAAAATGACTGAGTTGGTTGGTGGATTGGTACAGGGGAAATTTAGTCAGGATTTTGGGGGGTTGCAGGGTTGTTTTAGTTTATGAAACTGTGTATGGGAGCTCAGCCATCAAGACCTAGATCTCATGAACTCTGCAGAGACTTATGGCTACTAAGAATCCAATCTTTAGGGACAGTTGATACAACAAGCTATCTGCTAAAGGTTTAAATAACAATTTCATCAGATTCATAAGTGGTAAATTTCAAGTCCCGAAAAAAGATTACAAATAGGTGGGAAAATATGTGCCACTGCTTTCAAAAAATCTCTTTACAGTAGGATGTAAAATATTAAAAACCCCTGTGTGACACATACGGCAACTGCTCAGTAATAACAACCATAATGTGATTAAATTTAACATCCTTATACGGGAAAAAATGCCTAAGAAACCCACCACAAAAGCATTTAACTTCAAAAACAAGGATGCTAGTTAATAGTAAATTTAAAGGAACAGTCAGAACAGTTAAATGCCTGCAAACTGCATAAACACTATTCTAAAACCGCCTTAATAAAGACTCAAACTAAATGTATACCTGTAGCGAGGTGATCACTCTGCTCCGGCCCTGGAAGGGGACAAGCAGCCCTGGGGAAGGCTGCAGTGGTAAAAGCAGCCCTGGAGAGGGCTGCAGCTCTGAAAGCTGGGCTGATTGGGAAAGCAGCCACAGCTATAGCTGGCTTAATAAGGGCCCAGCTGGCCCTTATAAGAGGGCAGTGGACCAGGAGCAAGAGTCTCCCTCTAGCTGAGGAGGGAGATGGACCTAGCTGCCTGAGTGCTAAAGGGTACTGGAGTGAAGCAGGGCTGGGGAAAGGCCAGAGGAGCTGGGGAGCTCTGGGCCAGCAACTCCCCAGGCTGCAGGGCCTTGTACAAGGCCCCTGGAGGTACTGGGTTGCAGAGAAAGGCAACAAGTCTAAAACCCCCTTGCCTGTGATGAGTGGCTTATACTGCAGTCTGCCCCAGGGAGCGGGGGCTAGTTGGTGACTGGCAGTAGCCTACGACTGAGGCGAGGTGGGGATAGGGGGTGGGAGTTCCCCGGGGAGGGGAGACCCTAAGAGTGAGGGGTTACTGCCAGGGGCAAGCACCCTGGGGTTGCAAGGGGCACCGAGTCCTGGGAGGGACACGGGGGCCAAGCTGCGGCAGGACACTGGCCTGCAGAGGGTGCTCCAACAGCTGGAAAAGAGCTAATTCCCAGAAGACCAGCAGGAGGCGCCGCAGGGGTGAGTCGCCATACCGCTACAATACCCCAAACTAAAAACAAAACAGTGAAGACCAAAAAATGCCACTATGGCTAAAAACAGAGTAAAACAGGTGGTTAGAGGCAAAAAAGCTTCCTTTAAAAATCTGAAGTCAAATAAGGAAAATAAAAATAAGTATAAACTCTGGCAAGTCAAGTGTAAAAGTATAATAAGGCAGGTGCAGAAAAATATTTGAAGAGCAACTGGCTATGGACACAAAAACTAATAGCAAAGATTGTTTTAAGTACAACAGTCAGTGGGCCACTGGATGATCGAGGTGCTAAAAGAGCACTCAAGGAAGACCAGGCCATTGCAGAGAAGATAAAGTAATTCTTTGCATCAGTCTTCACTGCAGAGGATATGGAGGAGATCCCACAACCACGTCATTCTTTTTAGGTGACAAATCTGAGGAACTGTTCCAGACTGAGATGTAGAGGAGGTTTTGGAAAAACATGATAATTTAAATATCAGGGGGTAGCCGTGTTAGTCTGTATCTACAAAAACAACAAGGAGTCTGGTGGCACCTTAAAGACTAACAGATTTATAAATCTGTTAGTCTTTAAGGTGCCACCAGACTCCTTGTTTTTGTATGATAATTTAAAGAGCAATACGTTACCAGGACAAGATGATATTCACCAAAGAGTTTTGAACTCTACTAACAGAACTACTACCTGGGGTACATAACCTATCACTTAAATCAGCCACTGTACCAAATGACAGGAGGGTACCTAATGTAATGTCAATTTTTTTAAAAAAGCCACACAATTACAGGCCAGTAAGCCTAACTTCAGTACCAGGCAAACTGGATGAAACTATAGTAAAGAACAAAATTATCAGACACACATAAACATGATATGTTGAGATAGATTCAACATGGCTTTTGTAAGGGGAAATCATGCCTCACCAATCTATTAGAATTCTCTGAGGGAGTCAACAACGTGTGGACAGGGGTGATCCAGTTGATATACTGTATGTGGACTTTCAGAAAGCCTTTGACAAGGTCCCTCACCAAAGGCTCTTAAGCAAACTAAACAGTCATGGGATAAGACGGAAGGTCCTCTGATGGATCAGTAACTGGTTAAAAGACAGGGAACAAAGAGTAGGAATAAATGGTCAGTTTTCACAATGGAGAGTGGTAAACATAAGGGTCTCCCAAAGTTTTGTACTGGAACTTGTCTTGTTCAACATGTTCATAAAATGATCTGGAAAAAGGGCTGAATAGTGAGGTGGCAAAATTTGCAAATGATGCAAAATTCCTTAAGATAGTTAAGTCCTAAGATGACAGCAAAGATTCACAAAGGAATCTCACCCAGCTGGGTGACTGTGAGACAAAATGACAAATGTAATTCAGTGCTGATAAGTGCAAAGCAATGCACATTGAAAAATGTAATCCAAACTACACATACAAAACTATAGGGTCTAAATTATCTGTTACCATTCAAAGAGATTGTGGAGTCATCATGGATAGTTCCCTGAATACATCCGCTCAATGTGCAGCACCAGTCAAAAAGGCTAATAGGAACCATTAGGAAAGAGATAGATAAGACAGAAAATATCAGAAAGACACTCTATAAATCCATGGTACACCCTCCCTATGAATACTGCATACAATTCTGGTTGCCTCATCTCAAAATAGATATATTAGAATTGGAAGAGGTACAGAGAACGGTAACAGGAATGATTAGGGATATGTACACCTTCCATACAAGGAGAGAGGAAAAAAAAAGACTGGGACTGTTCAGCTTAGAAAAGAGACAACTAAGAGGGGATATGATTGAGGTCTATAAAATCATGAATGGTGTGGAGAAAGTGTATAGAAAAGTGTTATTTATCCCTTTCCATAGCACAAGCACTATGGGTCACCAATGAAATTAATAGGCAGCTGGTTTAAAACAAACAAAAGGAAGTACTTCTTCATACAACAGTCGACTTCTGGAACTCACTGCCAAGGAATCTTGTGAAAGCCAAAAAAAAAAAAAAAAAAAAGGTTAAAAAAATTAGGTAAGTTCATGGAGAATATCTCCATAAACAGCTATTAGCCAAGATGGCCAGGGACACAACCTCGTGTTCCAGGTGTCCCTAAACTTATAACTGCCAAAAGCTGGTATTAGAAAACAGTTGATGGATCACTCAACATTGTCCTGTTCTGTTCATTACCTCTGAAACATCTGGCAATGGCCACTGTCAGAAGACAGGATACTGGGCTAAATGGACCATTGGACTGACACAGTATGACCATTCTTATGTTCTTAATTTCTCATGGTATCCTTATTGTACTAAGTTTATATATTATTGTGGGCTGTGATCATGTGTAACCTCTCTGGGGGCAGATGTGATATTTGGGAATTCAAATGACTACACTGAAAATGTGCTAGACATGTATGGACTTTGGGACAATAAGTGTTAATTGGATTTCCTGGGCAATACCTAAGGCAAGGATAATGCAAATTCCCCAACTCTCATTATGCAAAAACCAAGACTTTTGAAGCTAAGCCCTGAGAAGACGGTTTGTCTGCCAATTACCTGTTACACAAGACTACAATTAACGGCCCAAGCTGTATATAAAAGAATGGCTGATCTGCCCAGTCTGGGTTCTGGTTCTAAGATGGATATGTACTCGTAACCACAAGAAAACCCACTTGTGGCTTTTGAAAGCCGAGCATGAGGTTGGAATTGAGGGTGACCTCTGGTAAGCTTTTTAGCATGCATGTAGTTTTTTTTATTGTTTTAATGTTTTCTCTGTAATGCTTCTACCTCAAGGATAAATGTGCTTGCTTATAAGGAGCTTAAAGCTGCAGGCAATACACTAGTCATAACCCTCCAAGGGAAAGCAAAGTGAAGACATAGGCCTTTTGGGCAGTCTGGCTTGATGGGGATATACAAGTGTACAGCAGGGAACTGTGCAGTCTTTAAGTCCCTGGTCAGGAGGGAGAGAGATGTGGGTTTCCACCCAAAAGAGGTAATTACTGAGAGCCTGAAGTCAGTGCCCTTCGTGGATCATGGAGGGGGAATATAGGTGTAGATGCCCTGAAACTGGGGGATATAGCTGATACCCTGCACTGTGGATGTTATACAGATATGACTACAAAACAGACTGACAGAACTCAAAGGCAACTTTGACAGTTGGGATATAGGCCAGATTCTGTCACCCTGACTCATGCTTAGTAACTCAGTAGGGTTACATTTAGAGAATGGCACTAATCAATATGAATAATGGTGGCAAAATCTGCCCCAAAACAAATAGTCACATACTAAAGAAATTGTGGATAGTGATGTATTACTGCCTTCCTGAGACACAAATAATGAAAACCTCTTCATGTTCCCTTAAATGGCCACAGGTTCTATTTGTGCCCACTCTCAAGAAGTGACTAGAGAATACTTGAGGTATGTGTTGGCTAGGGTTTTTGTACAGTATTTTCAGCACAGAGCATCTGTTAAATTGTAATCTTTGCCACAGAGATGAGTGGTGGAAGTGTGGTCTGATGTTGAATGCATCTTTACCAGAATCTGGCAGCTCCCAGCTGGTAGAATAGCAGGGGAAATCTTGCACTCCCACTATTCTTATTGGACCCATTTTGTGGTTAAATGTAGAGATTTAATCTCCAGGGATGTCAATTTACTAACTGTTATGATCATTACATTAATTTTAAAAAGTTTAAAAGAAAATAAAAAACAGTATAGTTTTCCAGCAGAAATAATTTTGTATCCAACTATGCAAAACAGAGATTACAGAAAGATACCAGCAACATCTACAGTATGTAGACCTACATATTATCACAAGTAAAAACCTAGTAAAATAAAGCTAAATACCTGAGACAAACTGGGAACAGTAAAGTCCATGAGACCCAAGCCATTACATGAGTACATTTCCAAAGCAACAAGAACTTTTGTGATTGGATTTTGTCCCTCGCCATTCTGAGAAGCAAGAAATGTCGCATTTATTCCAAACTTTATGCATATATAAACATTATAAAATAATGTAAAATCAATAAGTAGACAAAGGATATATTTTAACTATGTTTGGGAATATATATGTAGAACTCTCATTGGCATTAAAGGGTCATTTAGCTACAAGAAAAACTGTTAACCTTCTGTTTTTTTATTGTGTCCCTAAAATGTAAATTTTGATAGTTTTTATTTATTTCATTTCATTCATAACTCCTGTCAAATCAAAACTCCAATAGTTTCAATATGAAAGAGATTAGCAACTATACAATGAATACATATGCTACAAAATTCTGAGATCATGGTTTTATTAGATATATTTTATTTTTGTTTTTATTTAAAACAGGCATTCCCATTGAAATACATCAGCAAGAACATAAATTCAAATTAATATTAATTATATAATGAACATATGATATTATATATTTATTGAAATATGCTTGAGGTCTCTTAGCATTTTATAACTCTATAAATGTATATCTTTAAATGATGGTGTAGTTATGATGTCGTCATATGACAGAGTTACCACTAATTATTTCTTGTAGCTAAAAACAGAAGGTAGAAATTAAATAAACTCAAGAATGTCATTTCTACACCCCATGCAAAAAACTAGTTGTCCTTTGTAATGTGTTAATGGGAACAACTAAATCTTATTTTCCATATTGCATTCAAAAAGTGTACATGTTATATGTATTCATTTTTCACATATGATTTCACAGAATCTATACCTCATCATCAGTTCCAAGTTTATGCCAAATTTGTTGCTGAAGTAACTGTTTCGCTTTCACCCAGGTAGCAATGATCTGTTGTCGTACAGCAATAGGTACCAGTTCATTAGGTATGTTTCCATTTGTCAAATTCAGGGCAAATTCACAAACCTAAAATCCAAGAATAAAATAAAACTTAGAACATGAATCCATAGCCCAGCACCTGTTATGAATACAATGCATTCCTCAGAGGGTATGCTGAGAATACCACATATCAATCTATCTGTCTAACATCTCTATGAGGCAACTGAGTCAAAAGCTAAAGGCTCCAATTCTCCAACTTAGGCACATGCTCACGTTCTTCACTGAGCACAGCTCATGTGTGTGTATGGTGGGGAGAGGTTTTTCCCCCTCCAAATATAGTGGTTTGATAGGAAACAGAGCAATGAGAACTTTGTACCTCTAAGGCCGCTTTAATATCAGGGAGTCCATTTGGATCCACAGACAAAGGTTGGACAATGTTCGTTTTTTCAACCCCCCTTATTGAGGGCCTTTTACTTTTGTCTGTTGCTGCATCTATCTTTTTCTTCTCATCAGTTTTCAAAACTGATTTTGGAATCCAACAAAGAATTAGGCCTCGAGCCAAAGCATTACATAACATCACCAAAACAACAGTATTTCTGAAAGACAAAACAAAAAGACTACATGTAAGAAACATCTCCCTAGAGCAAAATAAAGATTGCACAGAAAGACGATTAACACTTCTCTAAATTCTAGGTTTCCCTTGGAAAGCAAACTTATGAAACATTTGCAAAATAACCCTAAAGAAACACTTTCACATTGGAGAAAAAGTTAAAATATACTGAAGTTAAGCTTAGATAAATTTAGCCTTCATGTTTTTTCATAATGTTCTTTCCAAGGTGTTCTACATTAAGATCTGCCATTGCCTCCTGGAAAAAATTCTATTTATGAAATGTTTTGCCTATGTATCAGTTCAAGATTTTTATTATTCCTCTACACTCTCACTTGTATTAATAAGAGTATTTGCACTAAAACATTCTTGTGTCGACTCCTCTTACATGAAATCATACTTCTTTATTTGTAACATTGCATTAATTTCCACAACAATCAATTGTTGAGTTGCAGATTAGCAACAGCTATAGCAGATATCCCTTCTGGTAAAGCATAGATCAACATCTGACTGAGGTATCTCACAGTAGCTATGGTGCCCTCATTATTAACTTTTCTTTCCCCATTAATGTGCATTTTACATAACTACATAAGGGTCCTGGCAAAAGTGACTCCAAAATGAAGAGATGATTACTGCTTCCTTGGAATACTCACTAATCTGACAACATGAAAAAATGTTTTTCTGTGTAGACTACTGGAGACAATATTAAGGCACATATTGTAGAAAGAGAGTACCAGAAGTAGTAAAGGGAGTTTAATTTTTTTATTTGACTTTTTGCCATAAGTCAGGCAGCCTTTTTTTCTGCCACCTGTGGTGGTGCATAGAGTATTGCTACTGGCAATGATGAAGTCCCCGTCATCATTGTTGCATTCTTCCTAAACGCTAGCAGTACTGGGATTGCCATATTCCTCATCCAAAATTCCATCTCTCCAATAATCAACAGCATCCTCACTTCCTCCAGATCACTATCAACAATATCTGTTTGTTTTTATTGAAAAACTTTCTTCTGGGTCTCCAAGATTCTAAGTGATTAGCTCAAAACTAAGAATGGTAACTACATAAGGTGCTAGTTAGAGTTAAAACATTTTTTGCAAAGAGATTGTACAAAAGCTTTAATCACTAATTTTATGTTCCCATTCTTGAGTTTTCAGTTTGAGTAGGATTCTTTATACCAGATCTTATAAGAGAAGATATTCCTACACTGCATTCCTCCCCGTATCATATTCAGTGAAGCCTGACTGGGATTTTTATTGATACTAATTATTCAGTCTTCAGTAATGACTTAATGGTAGTTACAGGTTTATGGATATCCCCTGGACTGTAACCAACTACTGTGTGTTTTTCCTTTTCCTTTCTTTCCCTTATCCCGTTTTAAATTTTACAAAGCTTTAACAGTAGTAAAAAATAATAGACCACAGTTGCTTTGATTATTAAACATTTACAATGAATATAATGTATTAAATTTGAGAGTGATGCACATGAAATGAATACATTTCAGGGCATCCTGCTTTGGCAAGACAGTGCGAGTAAGTTTTTCCTTTTGATTAGCCACAGTAGCCCTGCTGCTATTCCAAACTAAAAAGACCATATCAGCTTTGCATAGCCACTCTTTAATAAGGTCTAAACTAGGTAGATTGAATATCACACAGTGTTAGACTGGGGGACTTAATTTTTAAACCAACTAATCCACTATACCATCTCAAATATCCATGCATAAATCAAAGCAAATAAGTCCCAATCAAATAAAACACTAACAACATTTTTTTAGTGCTACTGGGATATGGCACAATGAAAAAGTGATTTACTTTTAGAATTTATTTTTAGCTTCATAAAAGGCTTAATAGGAAAGAGAAAGATAATAATCAAACTCAACCATCATACTTACCCAATGTGTCCAGTATTCTTGATTGCACTGAGAAGACTCTGCAGGGACTCAACAATCTCTCGCTGTCTTCCCGAAGCTATAAGATGTTTATTGTGATTTAAGACATACACCACTGTGTTGTGAACAATCCAGGCCTCATTCAACTCTTCTCCCATTTCTGCAGCCCGCAGAAAGTTTTCCATAGCATATTGGGATAAGTGGTCTACCCAGATACTATAAAATTAATATTAAGAAGCTATTATTCCAAAACTACAAAACCAAAATGAATATATTGTAAGAGCTAGAATTTACAAGCACTCTTTCTTGATCCAGCAAAGCATTTTTTAAACATAGCATTTCGTATGGAATTTTCTAGATGTTTGTTTGTTTTTTAAATAAGAAATAGATGGGGGGAGGAGAGAAGAAGGAAAATCAGCATAAGGAACATCAGTCTCCAGGACACTAAAACACTACTGTCATCCAAAATAATGCAAATAGCGTGTTCCATAATCCAAATCTAATGTCTTATCCCCAGGACACCTTATAAAGTGTACATGAGTCCATGCCTCAGTCCCAGAGCTCATTACAAACTTCAGGTTAAAACTATAATTGAATATAGATTTTTAGTGTCCATTTAATTTTTCAGCACATCCCTAGCTTGCCTATCTGGATAGTTAGGTTAAAGTGCACAGGAGGGCACCTCAATGCTGCACATCTATCAAGAATTCATAGATTTTTATGACCAGAAAGGACCATTATAATAATCTATCTTGACCTCCTCCATAACACAAATCACAGAATCCATCCAGTAATTTCTGCATCAAGCCTGTAACTATTGTACTTTCTATACAGCAGGCTCATAATTACTGTTGCCTCGGTTGAGCACATGCATGGAAGCACATCCTGCTGGCAGCTGTCGGACATAGCTAAGTGCTTGCTGCCTAGGAAAGCATTCTCCCACTACTTCTAGTGTCACTGGTCTGGGGACAGTGGGGTGAAAAAGCTTAACTGCTCGGCATGTGTCTGGAACTGTCAAGGACATTTTGGTGCCCCATGACACACATCTTTGTATTGCCTTACCCCCCCCCCCCCTTGTGCCATATAGTTGATTGAAAATGAGGAGTAAAGGAACTGATGTAAAACTGTCTTGGAACCACAGAACTCCACAGAGGGGAACAGTCCAAAATCACTTGATAGCATGAAGACGACTGTGGAGAATTCTACAGCAGCACAGTTAGCTGCTGCAACCTGCAACAGCATACTTCTAAAAATTATTCTTTGCATAGTAGACCACAAATTACAGTATAAACACAAGTATCCTCAAAATAACAAAAGGACAGATGAGTTCAAGGTCAAGACAACGGATGTACAGAAGATGTTTCTGACACCTATTGCCTATGACATAGGAAACGAACTAAGGCTGGTTTGGGACATGGTTCCTTTCACCAAACACTCTAATCCATGATGGGCTCTACCTGTAGCCAAATGCTCACTACTTTCTAGTTGCAATCATGTGGCACCAAGGCGCATATATTCCTAAAAGTAGAACAACAACTTTTTATCCTGAAGGAAGTATTACCTAATCACAGAGGCTTTAAGCTTCAAATCATGATGAAATTGAATGTGGGTAGAAGTATTAGCATCCCTTAGTTGGTGTGTCTTTAATTATTTCGTTTTAGGTCCTTTAATGAAAGTTTTTCTTGAGAGCATATTGAAATAAAGAAAGCCAGAAGATGCCCTAATGATTTTAATAAGGACCTACCACATCCTTTAGCTTCTTCAGGATCTATGCTAATTTATCTGAACTGAGAGTGTCTCTCCACTACATGAAAGATTGCTGAGCCACTCTGACCTTCCTGCAGCAAACCTGATACATGGTGCCTGGAACCCCCAAGCGGTATTTTCAGTGGCAAGGGTTAACAATGTCATGTCCCATGTATCAAACATATTTTTTATTTAACAAATGCATGTCTCCATGACTTCTAAAACATCCCCAGTTGTTTTGGAATTCTTTGATTCATTTTTAATTAAGATTATAACATTTTTTCCCAAGTGCTTCAGGGGAATACAATAATAAAACAAATCTTTTAACTATAAAATCAGTTTTAAGGTTGCACACTCCACCTATTAATCTAAAGGCAGTATAACTCAAAATACAGCTAACATTTTTATACAGCATTATATGGCCACATGGAATCTGATTGCTTGATTTATCTGACCAAAACATTTCATTGTTGTTAATTGTATTACTGTATGCCTACAGCCCCCAACTGAAATCAAGGTCTTACTATGCTAGTATGGACAGACAGCATAAGACACAGTCCCTTCTGCAATAATCTAATTACACAAAACAGACAAATGGTGGGATGGTACAAAGAGAGATGCAGCAACTTACCCAAGGTCACGCAGCAGGTAAGTGGCAGATCTGGGAAGAGAACCAGCTCTCTTGTATCCCCTACTACGGGCCTCTTTCCAAATCTGCACACTAGTCAAAATATTTTTAAATATTCACCAGTATCAAAAATAAAAGCAGATTTTCTGCTGTCCTCTACTCCCTGTGCATTACTCAGGCAGTACAAAGGGAGTAGAGACTGGTCACAAGCCCCCCATCAAGCATACATCCAACAGAGTTCCTAAGTCTCTCTCCTGAAAACTATAGGAGAAGGGGGTGTGAATGGGCATGAAGTGACCAAGGAGAGGTGGAGAGTTAGTATGGCTGAAGCATTCCCCAACTGGTGGATTGTTCCCTGGGGACCATAGTCAGCTGGCACATTGGATTATCCCCTGGGCTGCTCTATCCTGTGATTGGAGCAGGGAAGAGAATTAGAGATAAAAGCAGGATGGCAGCAGTAAATCGGTCTCAAAATCCCTCACTCCTTTCTCCCCCATCCATTTCTTTTTAGAAAGGACTAACGTACTGTATTCAACTTGTTCCTACCACTAAGTTGCAACAAGTACTAGTATTCTCAGGGCCATGATGTACCTCCGCATCCTTTCAGCTGACTACTGCATCTTCTCCTTTCATGTTCAATAGCAGCCAGCACAAAGGATCTTGCAGCACATTGGCACATTAAAGACAGTGATTTCAGATACTCAACAGGAAACCATAATTTCTGCAGCAAATTATCAGTCTACAGAGTCAATGTGTCAGTCCAAGTTTTTTTTTAAAAAAAAGAGAACAGAAACAGAAGAAAGGGAAGGAAATGAAGGGAAGAAGAGGATTTACTCGGGATATATTTGCTAGGAAATGGTTACTCTTCTCTCTCAGTTTTTCAGAGTATAATATATAAAATTTGTAGTGGAAATTACTGTCCCTCAGCCTAAAACTTTCAGAATTACACAATAATATATTAAAATGAATGATGATAATCTTAACTTCTACAGAGCTTTCCATCTGAGGATCTCAAAGAACTTCAGAAAGGTTGTCTTGTTTTCTACCTCAGTACCCATTCCTTCATTATGGTGTCATGATAGTAATGCCATGGTCAAAGTTCCATTTTAAAACAGATGATAAAGGTTTCCCCACCCAACCCCCTCTAAAAATATTGGGAAATAATCTGTTTTACTGACAATTTCTCTTGTGTAATCTATGCCCAAAGGTGAAATTTTCTTTTAAAGTTTGCTCTTAAGCAGACAGCTATTTTTGAGGCAAGAATTTTTAAAAAGATGTTTTTTCACTTGGATTTTTATCCTTTTTAATGTCTAATCATAATTCAGTACCAACTTACTTTAAGAAATTCCATGTGCTTTTTTCATTAATTCTCAATGAGTATGAGCATACACATTTTTGTTGTTTTTTCCCCCAAAGTTTGAATGTCAACTTACTAGTTATTAGAGGTGGCCTTCATGAACATTATAATCTCCTTGAAAGGCCTTCAGTTCCAAAGGTAAAGTTTACTACATGGACCCCTTCCTCCCCTGATTTTACACAGAAATAAGTAACTTAACAATATTTATGGAGGTGGGAGAAAAAAAAGAAACCTGAAATTAGTTTCTCCTCAATTCACTCCCCTTGGGTGGAGGGAATAGAGAGGAAGTTTTTTCAACTTAAATCATTCATTATGTATTTACATAGATGCTCAGATATTATTATTTGGAATTTTAACAGAAAATTTTCTAAGTTTTGGCAATTACGGTTTTTTTTTTTTTTTTTTTTTTACTATGAAATCCTATTTTTTTAAATGGACACCAGAAAAAACAGTTACTCACCTTTTTGTAACTGTTGTTCTTCGAGATGTGTTGTTCATGTCCATTCCAAGCAGGTGTGTGTGCGCCGCGTGCATGCCAGCCGGAAGATTTTCCCTTAGCAGTGTCCATAGGGTCGGCCCTGGCACCCCCTGGAGTGACGCCTCCATTGCGCCCTATATAGAGGCCCGCCGACCCTCCACCCCCTCAGTTCCTTCTTGCCAGAACTCCGACAAAGGGGCAGGAGGGTGGATATTAGAATGGACATGAACAACACATCTTGAAGGAAAACAGTTACAAAAAGGTGAGTAACTGTTTTTTTCTTCTTCGAGTGATTGTTCATGTCCATTCCAAGCAGGTGACTCACAAGCCTGAGTTTAGGCGGTGGGGTCGGAGTTCACTGCAGATTGGAGCACTGCATGGCCAAAGGCTGCATCGTCTCTGGCCTGGTGCGTGATGGCATAGTGCGACGTGAATGTGTGGATTGAGGACCACGTGACAGCTCTGCATATTTCCTGTGTCGGGACCTGAGGAGGAGGCCTGTGCCCTTGTGGAGTGGGCTGTAATTGGCGGGGCAGGCACGTTGGCCTGATTGTAGCATTCGTGGATGCAAGCTGTGATCCATACGGAGATACGTTGTGAAGAGACTGGGAGCCCCTTCATCCTGTCTGCCACAGCTACAAAGAGTTGAGTTGACTTCCTGAACGATTTGGTTCGTTCAATATAGAATGCCAGTGCCCTGCGAACGTCCAGGGAATGAAGCCTACGCTCCACATTGGATGAGTGTGGCTTAGGATAGAACACAGGGAGAAAAATGTCCATGTGGAATTGGGAGACCACCTTAGGAAGGAACGCCAGGTGTGGCCTGAGTTGGACTTTGTCTTTGTGGAAGACAGTGTATGGAGGCTCGGACGTCAGTGCTCTGAGTTCCAACATCCTCCTGGCCGAGGTGATAGCCACTAGGTATGCGACCTTATATGAGAGATATAGCAGAGAGCACATAGCCAGGGGTTCGAAGGGGGGACCTGTGAGAGCGGAGAGGACCAAATTGAGGTCCCAAGCTGGGGCTGGTTGTTGAGTATGCGGGAACAGTCTATCTAGGCCCTCGAGGAAGCGAAAAACCCATGGGTTCGCAAAGACTGAACCATCTTCAGCTCCTGGGTGGAACGCGGAGATGGCCGCCAAGTGGACCCGAACCGAAGAGAGGGAAAGTCTCAAATGAAGCAGATAATCCAGGATGAGAGGGATTGGGACGAGCAATGGTACCTGTCCCTGCTGTTCGGCCCAGATGGAGAAGCGTTTCCACTTGGCCATATATGTGGCCCTAGTGGAGGGTTTTCTGCTACCGAGGAGGACTTGCCGGACCTGCTGTGAGCATTGCATTTCCACCGGGTTTAGCCATGGAGCATCCAGGCTCTGAGGTGGAGCGACACCAGGTTCAGGTAGCAGAGGTGGCCCGATCCTGTGTGATCAGGTGTGGGAGCAGGGGCAACGTGAGGGGCGCCTGTATGGACATGTGCAGCAGCGACGTGTACCAATGCGGGCGCGGCCACGCTGGTGCTATTAGTCTGACGCGAGCGTGATCCCTGTGGATCTTGAGGAGTACCCTGTGGACCATGGGAATCGTGGGGAAGGTGTAAAGCAGGCCGCCTTCCCACGAGAGAAGGAAGGCATCTATTAGAGACCCTGGACTGTGCCCCATGAGGGAGCAGAACCGTTGACATTTCCTGTTTTCCCTCGAGGCAAACAGGTCTATCTGGGGATAGCCCCAGAGACGGAAGATTGAGCATGCTACATCTCGGCTAAGGGACCACTCATGACCATGGAACGAGCGGCTGAGGGTGTCCGCCAGTCCGTTCTGCACCCCCGGGAGGTAGGATGCCATCAGGTGAATTGCGTTCTGTATGCAAAAATCCCATAACGCAATGGCTTCCCAGCACAGGGGAGAGGAGTGTGCACCCCCCTGTTTGTTGATATAGAACATCGCCAAGGTATTGTCCATGAGGACTGCAACACACCTGCCTGCCAGGCGAGGTTTGAAGGTCAGGCAGGTGAGACCCACCGCCCATAGCTCCCTGACGTTGATGTGCAAGGAGAGGTCCTCTGGGGAACAAAGGCCTTGGGTCCTGAGATTCCCCAGATGCGCCCCTCACCCCAGATCCGACATGTCTGTTACCAAGGATAGGGATGGCTGGGGGCTGGCGCAGGTTACTCCAACGCAGACCTCCTGCGGGTTGAGCCACCACTGGAGGGAATCTAGCACCATTCGGGGGAGTGTCACCACAGAGTCCAGCACATGCCTGGCTGGTCGGTACATAGTTGCTAACCAGGACTGAAGAGGGCACAACCTGAGCCTGGCGTGGCTCACCACATAGGTGCACGCAGCCATATGTCCCATCAACTTGAGGCAGTGCCTCACTGTGGTGGTCGGGAAATGTTGGAGACCGAGAATGATGTCAGACATGGACCGGAACCTGGACTCCGGTAGGTATGCTCTGGCTTGCGTCGAGTCCAGAACTGCCCCTATAAATTCTATCCTCTGGACGGGAGACAGGGTGGACTTGGCCTCGTTCAGCAGGAGGACGAGCTCGAGGAAGGTCAGTCTGATAAAGACCACCTGAGCCTCCACCTGTGCCTTGGAGTAGCCCTTGATGAGCCAATCGTCCAGGTAGGGGAACACCTGAATTTCGTGCTTGCACAAAAAGGCTGCCATGACTGCCATGAACTTTGTGAAGACCCTTGGGGCCGTTGACAGGCCGAAAGGGCAGAACTGCGAACTGGAAATGGGCATTGCCCATGACAAATCTGAGGTAACGCCTGTGTTGGGGGATTATCATGATATGAAAATACGCGTCCTTCAAGTCGAGGGCGGTGTACCAGTCCCCTGGATCCATGGAGAGAATGATGGAGGACAGGGAGACCATACGGAACTTGAGCTTCGTTACAAACTTCTTCAGACGCCGCAAGTCCAGAATGGGTCTGAGGCCCCCTTTCACTTTCGGTATTAGGAAATACTGGGAGTAGAAACCCCTGTCCCTGAGTTCCTTCCTCCACTGCCCCTACAACGAGGAGGGACTGCAATTCCTGTATCAGAAGTTGCTCGTAAGAGGGGTCCCTGAAGAGGGACGGAGATGAGGGCTGGTGGGGCGGGAGGGAGGAGAACTGGATAGAATATCCCCTCTCTACCATGCGGAGCACCCAGCTGTCTGATGTGATTCGGGACCAGGCACGATAGAAGGGGGACAGACGTGTTGGCCTGTCAGACGGCGGTGCCAGTGGAGACTGACGCAGACTTGGAGCACGGGCCGTGTACCTATCCCAGGGTCTGATGGTAGGGCCCGGAGTCCAGAACGGCCACTGGGAGGGTGGTTGCCACTGTTGCTGCCACTGCGCCGGGTAAGGTTGTTGACTCGCCTGTGAAACCGACCTCCTGCTCCTCGATCTACTGGAGCGGTAGGATTCTGCCGAGGCCAGCACCGGGAGGCTGAATAAATCAGAGGCGGCCTCGAACGCGTCCGGCATTGATAGGAGATGCACATCCTCGTTGAGGTCCGGGGATCTCGACCGGTCTGGACTCGACCAAACCACCACCGGGGCGGGAGTCAACGAGACCTTGGGAGGATGCGGCTGTGGCATGGCTTGTCCCACCGAACTCATGGACGCCGCCGCCCTTTTAAGGTCCTGGTGGGGTGATTGGCCCCTCACCGGCCTCTTCTTCTTCGCGGGCACCGGAGATGGTGATCGGTGCCTTACAGAGGCCGATTTTCTATGTCCCAATTCTCTCCGGTGTCGGGACTTAGAGGTCTTAGACTGGGCCTCCTGTCTTGTTAGCGGTGCCAGGGTGCTGTGCACCGAGGATGAGATGCTGGGCGCCGGATCGGCAGGCTCAGGGTCCGAGTGTGGCCGTAAGGCTGCCTCCATCAGGAGCACTTTGAGTCTCTGCTCTCTGTCCTTAAGGGTCCTGGGATGGAATCCCCTGCAGATACTGCGCTGGTCTCTTTGGTGGCTCTCCCCGAGGCACCTTAAGCAGGAAAAGTGCGGGTCACTCTTCGGCGTAAACTTCCCGCAATCCTTGCAGAGTTTAAACCTGGGGGACCCGGGCATGTCCCAGTGGGGCGACGAGTACGTTGGGGGAAGCCCCCCAACAACTATTAACTATCTACAACTAACACTAACTCTAAACTATGAGAGAGGAAACAAGTATATACACTTAAACGGGACACTGCTATGCTTGGAGGGAGGGATAGCTCAGTGGTTTGAGCATTGACCTGCTAAACCCAGGGTTGTGAGTTCAATCCTTGGGGGGCCATTTAGAGATCTAGGGCAAAAATCTGTCTGGGGATTGTTCCTGCTTTGAGCAGGGGGTTGGACTGGACTAGATGATCTCCTGAGGTCCCTTCCAATCCTGATATTCTATGATATAAGAGCAAGCAAAGTTCCAGCTAGCCGTCACCGGTGGTAAGAAGGAACCATGGAGGCGCCACTCCAAGGGGCACCAGGGCCGACGCTGCTAAGGGAAAATTTTCTGGCTGGCATGCACGCGGCACACAAACATCTGCTTGGAATGGACATGAACAATCACTCGAAGAAAAATTAACTTTGTCTTTAAAGAGTTTTTGTGTGGCTATAAGCTTCTTAGGTCTGACAGTTAAAATGTTCGTTGCAAGAGTGCATGCCAGTAGCTGTTCCATAATGGAGCCAACTCAGCAATGGCCACTTAAAACCTTTTCCTTTAGCTTCTCTCTCTTTTCCCACTAGAATCCATGCCTTTGAAAATGAACCATCTGATAACCATGGATTTTATTTTAAGAAGTAACAACTTTTGAAAATATCTTCATGGCGTGATAATCAAACAGAATTTGCCAAAGGACCCAGGGTTTGGTACAGATTAAAGAAAAACACCTGTATGTTATCCAGTCTGGATCATGTTCAGGAAGTTTGGAAATATATCCTGTGGGATGCTGGCTTGTATCTTCAGGTGGGACAGCATGATCATTCAGCTGAATACCCTCCAATCTTAACAAATGAATAGTCGCCTAGAAATATATAGAAAACATATATATGAAACTTCAATTTCATCAAACCGTATCACATTGAAAAGAGACTGGCTTCTGCTCAAGTCAGTCTCCATTCTACACTAAAATATTAGCAGCACAATTTTGTCAAATACTGTGTAGGCATATAGCAATATATCACAAAACATATTAAATACAGTCCTTCAAATTCCTTAGATCCTGCAGAATGAATTTAACATAATTCCTGTAACTCCCCCCCCCCCAAAAGCAAACCTTTATCTCAGTGAAATTTTAAAGCTCCAGGGCTCTATGGGCAGTTGTCAAACATTTGCAATAAAATCACTGAGAAATACATTATCTGTACTGACAGGGAAAACATTAGTATACTTACTTTGAATGGAAACTTCTTAGACAGTAGCTTCATGAAACTCTACATTTTTTTTAGTTTCTCTGCAAACACATTAATTATTGTTTACAATCTCTAATAACTGGCACATCATTCCTTAAAATGAATGTATACCAGCACTGTAGATAAAGCCAAGGATGGAGGAGACAAAAAATGAATATCACAGCTGTACAATTTACTAACCTCTGCATTAATGAATCTTATTTCTGCTAATGTTCTGAGTAAATCTCTTTCAAGAGAGAATGATTTAATGGGCAAGGATGATTCCATTTGTAGGCTGCCACCTCGATTATCATCCATCACAATTGTACTAGCTTTCTTCTTTTGTACTAAGAGAAAGGAAGCTTCACTTTTATTATTGTTATTATGTAAATCAGAAAGACTTTTTACTTTACTCCTAAATAAGAAAAATGCCTAGTTACATTAAAATCTATAAAAGGGATAGAATGAATTCAGATTTAAAATTGCTGCCTTCAAAATCCTTATTCATTACAGTTTCCTGCGACTGAAAATACCTCTCTCCAGGCAGTGCTGGGAGAAAGGTATGTAAATCAGTTAGATGGACGGTGGTGTAAGTGGGACAGCATGCAGTGGCCAGGAAATGGCAGCTTTAAAGAGTCTTCACTAGTCAAACCAAGCACCTTTCTCACATTTCTGGATTGCTGACATGAAGCTGTGACTACAGAAAGCACAGAGGGACAGAAGCAGCTCCTTTGTGCTTCCACTTTTTGCCTCCTGAATCTATCATTCTTCCACAATTGGGTCATATAGGTTAGACATCTTTGAGTGCTGACAAATTACAGTTTATTACTTTTTCAAATTGGTTAATATTGGGGTTGCTAACTTTCTAATTGCAGAAAACCTGACACCCTTGCCCTGCCCCTTCCAAAGGCCTCTCCCGTTCCCTGAGGCCCCACCCCCACTCACTCCATCCGTCACTCGCTGTCCCCACCCTCACTCATTTGCTCATTTTCACCGGGCTGAGGCAGGGGGTTGGGGTAAGGCCAGAAATGAGGGGTTCAGGGTGCAGGACAGGGCTCTGGGCTGCGGGTTGAGGTGCGGGAGGAAGTGAGGGCTCCGGCTGGGGCTGGGGATGAGGGATTTGGGCTATAGGAGGAGGCTCTGGGCTGTGGGGTGGAGCTGAGGGGTTTGGAGTGTGGGGTGAGGCTCCGGCTAGGGGTGTGGGTCAGAAGTGGGGCTGGGGATGAGGGGTTTGAGGTGCAGGAGGGGGCTCCGGGCTGGGGCTGAGGGGTTCGGCATGTGAGAGGGGGCTCCGGGCTGGGGCTGAGGGGTTCGGCATGTGAGAGGGGGCTCAGGGCTCGGGCAAAGGGTTGGGGTATGGGAGGGGGTGAGGGCTCTGGCTTGGGGTGTGGGTTAGGGTTACCATATCTAATAAATAAAAAAAGAGGACCCTCTACAGGCCCTGGCCCCGCCCATTTCTCCACCCCAGCCCCGCCCCAACTCCACCACTTCCCCGCCCTAACTCCGCGTCCTCCTCCCTCCCACTCCCAGCCATGCGGAAAGGGCTGCCCAAGCGCTACCGGCTTCATGGTTTGCCGGGCAGCCCCCAGACCCTGTGTCCCCGGCCGGCGCTTCCCCAGCACAGCTGGAGCCCGGGAGGGGAAGCGCCCAGCCGGGGGCACAGGGTCTGGAGGCTGCCTGGCAAACTGTGAAGGTGGTAGCGCTTGGGCTTCGGGCAGCCCCTTTGCCTCTGGACCCTGCGCCCCCAGCCGGACACTTCCCCTCCCAGGCTCCGGCGGCACAGGGTCCGGAGGCACGGGAGCTGCCCGAAGCCGGTAGCGCTCGGGCAGCTCGGCTCTTAAACAGAGCCGAAGAGTCAGGGGAGGAGCAGAGCCGCCATTTTCCTGGACATGTTTGGCTTTTTGGCAATTCCCCCCGGACGGGGATTTGAGTGCCGAAAAGCCAGACATGTCCGGGAAAAGGAGGACGTATGGTAACCATAGTGTGGGTCAGAAGTGGGGCCGGGGATAAGAGGCTTGGGGTGCAGAAGGGGGCTCCGGGCTGGAGCCAAGGGGTTCAGAGTGCGGAGGGGGTGAGGGCTCTGACTACACATGCAGGTCTGAGGTGGGGCTGGGGATGAGGTTTAGGGTGTAGGAGGGGGCTCCAGGTTGGGGCTGAGGGTTATGGATGAGGGGCGGGGCTCAGGGCCGGGGGTACGGGAGGGGGTGAGCGGTGCAGGCTCCGGGCCGCACTTACCTCAGGTGGCTCCCAGGAAGCGACCAGCATGTCCCTCCAGCTCCTAGGAGGAGGGGCCAGCCAGGGGGCTCTGCATGCTGCCCTCGCCTGCAGGCGCCACCACCACAGCTCCCATTGGCTGCAGTTCCTGGCCAATGGGAGCTGCGGAGCCGGCACTCAGGGTGGGGGCAATGAACGGAGCCCCCATGGCCATCCCTCCTCCTAGGAGCTGCAGAGACATGCCGGCCACTTCCCAAGAGCTGCATGGAGCTGGGTTGGGAGCCTGCCAGCCCTGTGCCAACTGGACTTTTAACAGCCCAGTCAGCTGGCAACCCTAGTTAATATGCAGCTTTATGTTTTGTAAGCATTACAGTTGAGATTTTGCTCAGTTTGTGCAGGAGTGAACTTTTCAAGATTTGCTCCAATCAGAGTGTGTATGTTTGGATTTCACAAATATGAGCGCAGCTCACATTTTCCAGTTCACTTCTTTCATTGTTTTATAGGGATTGGAAAACTGGACATCGTGTCCTGGCAGCGAAGAGAAAATCTCAAATGGTATTACAATCAAGAAGGGGAATGATGGTCTGTCAACCCCACAGTAATGAAGAGAAAGCAAATTTCTCTTTTCCCTTGGAGTAATCATTAACCCAGCATCCTGGAACATGGCAGTTCTGTCCTCTGTTGTGCCCTAACTCTTGGTGTAAAATTGTGAACATCATGATGAAGTAGCTAGGGTGGTACTGTAGGGCCATTTAGGCAAGTCTATTTGGGCACAGGGATTAAGTAAACCTGTTTATGTACAGAACAATTCATTGTGGCGACTGAAACAATTTACTACGGTTGTGGTGGACTTTCCATCACTGGCAATTTTAAGATCAAGATTAGATGTTTTTCTAAAAAGCTATGCTCTAGTTCAAACAGAAATTAATTCAGAGAAGATCTATGGCCTGTATTATGCAGGAGGACAGACTAGATAATCTAAGCGGTCCCTTCTGGCTTTATAATCTATGTAGCATTCAGTGTCCCATCAGTGATAAGGGGTGGACCAGTGACAGGCAGGGAGGCCATGACTTCCTCCCAGGACCAATTTAACTCAGTTTTATCCTTTTAAGTGTGAGTTAGTAAAGTTGCAGATTTTTGACCAATTTCTAGATAAACAGAGACTATTCTCTCTGGTGATTATCCTCAACTATAAAATATTCTTATTTAAGACTGACCCCTTACTTTTTTCTTGAGATTTTGTTTACTAAAAATACCAGCCCAGCATGTTATATTCCTGCATTAAAATAACACAACACTAAGACAAAATAATTCCAATTTACAGGACATGTAATATTGTTTGTGCACAAGACACAAATGATTTGTATTCATATGCACATAACAATTCTGATCCATATACAAACCTCCCAACTGAACAATGATGTAGCTTTAACTAAACATCCTATGAACTATGAAATGAATAATAATGCCACATACATTTCATTTATATGCTGGAAAATATGTTTCATGGCCTGCTACTTGTCTAACAACTGATTAATTGCACCAAATATCACCCTTTTACAGCACTGCTAACTGTGGAACGAACAGTTATACCATCAAATTCTCTGCGGGTAAAAACTGGTACAATTCCATAGATTAAATGACACTGTACCAGTTAACACCCACAGAAAATTTGACCAATTATTCCTGTTACTTCCTCTTTCTAACATTTACCTGTGTAACTTTAAGTAGACTCTGTATATCTACTGATGAAAAGTGCTATACAAGACCTACGTATTATTATTATTATGTATACCTAACCGTATACTTGTGTTTTTACCTACAATTATCCCCCTAAAACACAAATAGATGTTATTTAAGGAAACGATAAACATGAATAAGAACAAGTATGCTGACCCTTTTCCAACTGCCATGATTTCATGTTGCAGCACAGTAAATAGTACTTCTGCAATGTAACAACTATAATGTTGCTCTTGGAAAAGCCTTATTTGGGAGTATCTGTAGGTTTCTACATGTACGCGTGGTGTGAGGAAGAAAGTACACATTTGCACCCTGCAATCTTGTTCTAAGTTCAATTACTAGAGAGAACAAATAAACTTATTCTAACACAAATTGTTTTGATTTTAACATAATGTAACATCAGAGATTTAACTAGTATAAGGAACAGCTGTGCAATTGGAAATGTGCTTGGTTCAGAATGTTCAAAATGCACTTTTATTATATCCATAAAATCATGAGAAACATTACTGATGGCATTGACTTGTAAAAAGGACACGGCTGTTCAACTAATTTAAAAAGATGAAGTTTCTGAAAATTGCCATTAACACACTTGCATAGCTCTAAATAAAATACATTAATCAAATAGGATTGCTTTGGCCAAGCTTCTCTATTTCTGCATTCCTGATGCCTTTTAAAACTATTCATGCTCAAACAGCTTTTCAATTAAAAATCAAAGGCACTAGAAATGAAAACTTTTGGAGTATATAGTGCCCTCAATTCATTTTTACAGTTGCCACTGATGGAGTTCTGCCTGATTTTGGGGAGCAATAGGCTATATATTCCTTAAATATATAATTGTCCACATAATGGAAAAATAATCAGGTTTAAAAATTAACTTTTAAAAGGACATCATTGATTTAAAAAGAAATGACTTGAAAGTGGTTTCTGACACCCTGTAAGTCCTCCCTGACAAATCTATGAATTTTACCATCACATTTACTTAATTTTTTAAAAATGCTTCTTCTCTCCCATGTTTTTGAGAGAAAGACACAAACTAACAATAGGGGAAACTAACTACTACTAATAGTGGATAAAAACCTACTGCTATTATCATCTAATAGAATTATTCCTTTAGCTCGAGTTGTAGAGTTCTGCAATTTGAAGTTGAATGTTCCAAGGTTCAAAACCTGCTGACAATCTATACATGGTGTGGTTATATACACAAATTGCTATCACAGCACAAAATAAATACACTGAAAAAAGACAGGTTTCAGAGTAGCAGCCGTGTTAGTCTGTATCCACAATCTACCAATGTGATATATGCCATCATGTGCCAGCAATGCCCCTCTGCCATGTACATTTGCCAAACCGGACAGTCTCTACGCAAAAGAATAAATGGACACAAATCTGACATCAGGAATCATAACATTCAAAAACCAGTAGGAGAACACTTTGACCTGTCTAGTCACTCAATAACAGACCTGAGGGTGGCAATTTTGCAACAGAGAAGCTTCAAAAACAGACTCCAACGAGAAACTGCTGAACTCGAATTGATATGCAAACTAGATACAATCAACTTAGGCTTGAATAGAGACTGGGAATGGCTGAGCCATTACAAACATTGAATCTATCTCCCCATTTAAGTATTCTCACACTTCTTATGAAACTGTCTGTACTGGGCTATCTTGATTATCACTTCAAAAGCTTTTTCTCTTACTTAATTGGCCTCTCAGAGTTGGTAAGACAACTCCCACCTTTTCATGTACTCTGTATGTGTATCTATATCTCCTCAATATATGTTCCATTCTATGCATCCGAAGAAGTGGGCTGTAGCCCACGAAAGCTTATGCTCAAATAAATTTGTTAGTCTCTAAGGCTTGGTCTACACTACCCCCCTAATTCGAACTAAGGTACGCAACTTCAGCTACGTGAATAACGTAGCTGAAGTTCGAAGTACCTTAGTTCGAATTAGTTCGAACTTACCTTGGTCCACACGCGGCAGGCAGGCTCCCCCGTCGACTCTGCGGTACTCCTCTCGGCGAGCTGGAGTACCGCAGTCGACGGCGAGCACTTCCGGGTTCGACTTATCACGTCCAGACTAGACGCGATAAGTCGAACCCAGAACTTCGATTTCCAGCCGTCGAACTACCGGGTAAGTGTAGCCAAGGCCTAAGGTGCCACAAGTACTCCTGTTCTTTTTACCGAAAAAAGAGAAGCTCTATTCGCTCTAATCTCTTTCAGTGATAGGAACCTCAGGAGTTATAATAGTACATAAAACATTCTCAGATGGAATTCCAATTTTTAAATTGATGATGTGTTTTTAATTCTTTGCTGAGTAACATAATACCGTAGCATATTACGGTAGCCTAATACCTTGTAAATTAGCAAAATAATAGACTATCTCAAAATTTTGCAGACTAATTTAAAGTTTTATTTTACTACTAATTTACCAAATCAGAAGTGTTGAATTGTTTAATAATCAAATTATCCCTCTGGGGTTAAAACAAATGTAAAGTAATTTATTTACAGTGTATGACACTGAGTTTTCATTTAAAAAATATTTTTAAAATATCAGTTAAGAAAAGTTACAATGTAAGTAATGTGTTGACTTACATTTTTTAGATTTTGGTACCTTCCTCATCTGAACATCATCATACAAGAGACAGAATCTGCATGCTGCCCGGCACACATCCCATACTCCTTGTTTCCGTGCAACTTTTGCCAAATCTGCCCAAAGTCTTATTCTATCACACAAAAAGCACATATAAAACTCTTTAATTAACAGATTTATTTCCTAAATTCTAGATTCAGGCTGAAACTTCAGGTTAATTGAAAATATCCTTCATCATAATACAGACTTTAAAACCCGGTAACAATTATTTCAATGTTACTAAATTTAGGGTCAATTTTTATCACTAATAAAGATAACTTATAAATCATACAGCATCAAGCATCAATTGCAGAAGGAGGATGCCAGTTACTGAAGATTCCTTATACATTGGAAATAAAAGAATAAAGCTGTTATTTCTAATTATATCAGCATATAAATAAATAACCATAACAAAGTTTGATGGCTCAAGATATGGCCACATTGATCCCCTGCTTAAAGGTTAGCACATGCTTACATTCTATAATGGATCTGTACCAGAGTGCTCAGCACCTTGCAGAGTCCTAATAGCAAAACTTTCCCCTTTGGCAATAGCAATACGCCACTTTTAAAATGGAAAAAAATATATATACACCTTCTTTACGGTAATTACCTCTCCTTGTCATTTCCATGTCCTAATCGTTTCAAATGACCATCAGTTTTCTCCACACTCTTAGTATGATGCTGTGCTTTTGCACAGAGATAACTTATTTGACTCCTACTTTTACCTGAGGAAACTTAATGGAGACAAAGGAATGCAGGCAATTTTGAAGCATTACAATGCATGTTTTTCATCACTACAACAACATCATTCTTAAGTAGGTCCTTATATATTTTAAAATATCTATATTATACTAAATACTATACTATAATATTAAAATAAAACATAAACAAGTTATTCTGTACTAACAATTTTGTTTGGAATTAGTATAAACAAAATGTTCTATAATTTCCCAAGTCAGCAAAAAATAGTTTGATGCAATGCAGCCTAATTAAAAGGAGAAATGTTTCTATGATTGGAGACCTCTGCTGTACGGGGTATATGTGATTTGTGTGGGTATATGGGATTACTTTGTGTGCTAACTGGAATTCAGAATAATATTTGAAATCTCATTGATAAAGCAATCTATATGGAGTCAGTGAAAAGTATACACACTGGTTCACAACAAAATTTGTGAAACATTTGAAATTTTGCCTTTTATAATTCTCAGAGCTTCCTTCAAAAGGCCCCAATCCAGCACTGGACAAACTGGTGGTAGCTGCAGCAAAGTAATTCCCAGCTGCTTGGCCACTGTGAATTTTCAACAAGAATCTTTTCAATAACTTCAACTGCCTTTGGAACAGACTTTTTGTTAATAATGCTGAGAGAACCATCCCCTAAAATATTTGTTCAAGGGAGGACCGGTGCAGCTACTATCATAAGCCTCCTGAGCTGAGGCAGGATCAAGTAAACCTAGCCACCCCTGAAAGGTATCTGTCCACCCTGCTCTGATAATTCTCCAATAATAAATAGGGCTTCCACAACCTCCTTTGGGAGACAGTTTCAGAGCATAGCTACCCTTATCGTTTTCCTAACTGCTAATTTAAATCTACCTTGCTGCAGATTAGGCCCATTACTTCTTGTCCTACCTTTAGTGGGCACGGAGAATAACTGATCAGCCCTCTCTTTATAACAACTCTTAACATATTTGAAGACTGTTATCAGGTCCCCCTCCAGTCTTTTTTTCTCAAGACTCATAGGTTAGGTTTTCTAAATGTCTTATCATCATGCTCTCTGTGATAGGCTGTTCACCCCACACTAGCCTGGAAAAGGTTAATGTGGCTCAGAAGGGATTAAGTAATCTGATAAACCATATCTGAGAAATAGTTAGGCTTGATAGACAATCTCTGTTTGAGGATGGAGCCCAGCTAGACAGGACCAGGCAGGGCTTGTATAAAGTCAGGAAGTTTGCAGCAGAAATAGTCTGCAGTGTGGAAGCCTGCAGTCACTCTCTGGGGTTAGAGAGGGAAAGAAGGAAACCCAGGCGAAGAGTAGAAGCCCTAGGACCCTGGAACTGTGGGAAGGGTATACTTAGAAGAGTGGTGGATAAGGAAACCTGACAGAGATAAAGCAGGAAGCAGTAGGGAAATAGCAGCCAGGTTTGGGAATCAGCAGACTGTGGCTGCTGATTGTATGTTCCCCAGCCTGGAGTAGTGGGCGGGTCCATGTTTCCCTACCAGCCACTGGGGAAGTGGCATAATTTGAAATTGGAGGACTTCTGGGAACAATACCTGGACAGGCAATCTGGTGAGACTTTGATATCCCAGAATGTGAAAACTATAGTGACCTGGCCAGAAGGCCAAGCCATGAAGAGGGAGCATCCTGATTCACTGCAACTTCTGGAGTGTGAGAGAGGTCGCAGTGCAAATGAGAGACAGAAGGGGGGTGTCAAACTGGGTGGAGCTATTTCCCAGAAGTAGCCACAAGGAGGCACCCCAGTGATGAATAGAGAACACTGTGACATTCTCCTCTGCACTCGCATGGCACCCAAAAATGGACACAGTACCCTAACTGAGGCCTCACCACTGCTGAACAGAGCTGGACAATTGCCACATATGGCTTACGTATAACACTGCTGTTAATACACCCCAGAATGAAATTAGCCTTTTCCCCAACTGCATCACATTGATGACTCATATTCAATTTATGAGCCACTAAAACCCCCAGATCATTTTCAGCAGTAATACCTCCTAGCCAGTCATTTCCCATTTTGTAGTTCTGCATTTGATTTTTCCTTCCTTAGTGAAGTACTTTGCACTTGTCTTTATGAAATTCATCTTGTTGAATTTGGACCAATCCTCCAATTTGTCCAGATTTTTTTGAATTCCAATCCTGTCCTCCAAAGTGCTTGCAACCCTTCCTAGTTTGGTGTCATCTGCAGATTTTCTAAGGATACTCTCAACTCCATTATCCAAGTCATTAATGAAAACATTGCATAGTACTGGACCCAGGATTGACCCTGCAGAGCAAAATTAGATATGCCTGCCCAGTTTGACAATGAACTATTGATAACTACTCTTTGAGTACAGTTTTCAATGAGTTGTGCCTTTCTAGTCATTTCATCTAGACTAGATTTCCCTATTTTTTTTATGAGAATGTCATGCAGGAGTGTGTCAAAAGCCTTTCTAAAATCAAGATATCATGTCAAGTGCTTTCCCCTATCCAGTAGGCCAGTAGCCCTTTCAAAGAAGAAATTCAGGTTGGTTTGGTAGAATTTGCTTTTGAGAAACCTATGCTGGTTATTCCTTATCACCTTATTATCCTCTAGGTGCTTACAAACTGTTTAATAATGAATTCCAGTATATTTTAGGTATTGAAGTTAAGCTGGCTGGTCTATAATTCCTCTGCTGCTCTTTGTTCCCTTTTTAAAGACAAATACTATGTCTTCCCTTCTCTAGTCCTCTGGGACCTCACCTGTTCTCCAGTAGTTCTCAAAGATAATTGCTAATGGTTCCAAGATTTGCTTCAGCTAGTTCCTTAAGTACCCTAATTCATCAGGCCTTGCTGACTTGAATACATCCATCTTATCATCTAAATAGTCTTTAACCTGTTCTTTCCCTATTTTGGCTTGCATTCCTTCCCCCTTGTTGTTAATATTAATTGTGTTGAGTATCTGGTCACTGAGTAACTGAAAAAAGTCAAATGCCCATTACATTTTAAAATTAAGCATCACCTACAGATCTTCACTTTTGGGAACTACAAATAACATGTAACCTGTGTTTCTAACCCATAACCCACAATGACTTGCATAATCTATAAAAAAATTAACACTAACCCTGGGTATTTTGATAGATATTGAAGGTTCAGTTTGCAAACACCAAAATATTAGTTTTTTGTAGAGAGGAGGTGTTAAAGGTAGAACTCTTTTTAGGCACAAAAATATTAGACAGAGAAATGAACTGAGAGAGCTAGAGACAAGACACAAGGAAGGGATGAGTTGGACCCCTAGGAGAAAAATAGCTTTAGCGATATAAACACATCAGAGATTATTTCTACAGTATAATGACAAGGCAGAAATGCTTTGTATAATATGTGGCTGTCCTGGAAATCTGATGAGGCAAGACATTGACTTGAGTCGAACTATCATTGCTGACATAACCCAGACTGAATAAGCTTTAATTTGATCCTTGAGCAGCTTGCCAAGTAACTGCAAGAAATGCATAAGCATAAACATTTCTGACATTTAAAAAACAAACAGATTAAGCATTAGCGTTAAATTAAACGAAAAAGGAAAGGGGATATACCCTTAATGTCTTTATAAATAGTCTTTCAGTATAATTTATCCAATGAATTATATGGTCCCCATTACTGTGGTAACTGTAGATTAACCGGCAATAATTACACTAATATCATGTAAGCAGAATTTGTAAACTGTAGGCAAGTAGTACAATCTTTTCTGGCTGTGTGAGTACAAATCCCATTAAAATTACTAACAAGTAAATACACACATTGAAAAGAGAACAAAATGTTCATAAAATGCTGATGAAAGCACAGTTGTGTGAATACTCTCATTCTGTAAACAAAGATAATTTGTTAATTTCTTTTACAATTATTTAGTTTAGTTATTTGTTATCAAAAAGTTAGTCTCATTGTTCTGTTGAGTGTTAAGCGCAAAAGTAAACCTTTAAGAAACAACATCTTGCAAAATTTTATTTTAAAGTCAATCCGCCTACGCTGATATTTTGTAAAATGATCTTAATCATTCAGATTATCTACATTTGAAGGCTAGCATATGAATATGTAAGTAAAAGAGTGACTTATTTTGTGAGATTCTGGATACAAATTTACAATTCTCAAGTAAACCCAAAATTCAAACAAATATATTCGCTGGAAATCTAAGATGACTTGTGCCTTTCACGGTGCATGCATGCTGCAGTTCAATGGCAGGTAGAATTTACTTCAATTAAAGCTCATGTCTTATTTATACAAATAGTTTATTAAATGTTAATCGAAAAGCTTTTAACCTGCCAAGAGCTCAGATCAAGCCTCTGCATTTCCCCTACAAGAGTTAATGATCTAAAATAAAGTGAAAGAAGCTATTTGAACAAGATAGCCCTCACCCACTTCAAAAAATGCCTCAACACATTATGGCAATGATATTGTATTATATGGGTTTACATTATTTCTTGGTGTTTAATACTCTGTATGACTGTTTTCCAAACACTAAAGATACAATACTTTGGACTATCATCTCAACATGTATCATAAATTAAGTAAATCCAAGCATAGTCAGTACAAGATGAGAGCTTGAGGGAAACTGAGGTGCTACAGGAAGTGGAAGTAGTGAATATGTAGGTGGCACTCTTACTTCTGTGTCATTACTGACTCAAAGATTAATTCTATTTTTCATATAAAAATAATCTGGGGTGGACATTCTGGTTTGGCTGAAATGAGTTTACTATAGGATTGTGTGTGTGGGCCCAATATTGTCCCAGTCACCTGCTCCAGCAGCCAGGGATCACCAGGGCATAAAGACTCCCTAGCTATGCTCCCTCTCCCTTGGACATGATCTCTACACTGTGGCAAAGGAGGGGAATCCACAGAAGGCTGCTTAAACTGATATTATAGGTGCTTTGTACTGCTAGCGTGGCACAAAGCAGCTGGAATAGTATGGACAATCTATCTCCATATGGATATTGTTTAACGAAAGACTGGGTAGCCTTTCATGAGATAAAATGTCCATGGTATAATGTACAAGCAATGAGCTCAAATCCTGGGGTCTGTGTTTTAGATGACAAACTGTGAATTCATATTTAGTTCTTTGCATAATAAAGAAATAAGAGAGCACTCAAAATTGAGAGGCAACAATCTGAAAGTAATAAAGAACATATGTATTTCAATGCCACAGAATATTATTGAGTCAAACAGTAACTTGAAACAGCATTCAATAGTTACCATGTATGACTAGGAATAGCTTCTGCAATTACAAGTGTTAAAATAAAATTATACAAGACATCATATTTTTGTCGAGAGCCTAAGTTTATAGCATCATACAGTTATGTGCACAGGGTTTCCTCCAAAAACATGCTGACCCTACTGAAGACAATGGGAATTTTTCCACTATGGCAATGATTTCACCCAAAGACATATAGTCTTCTAAACATTATAATTGGCCCCAGTGGTCAAATTATCTTTCAGGCTGGGTAAAGAATCAGTAACAGACAAATTTTTGACTGTTTTAATCACATCAAACATACCTTACCTTTAGCTTCATTTTCACTGTCAAGGACTATTTGAAATGCATCAGGAGCTAGTGCAAGACCTGCATTGACCAAAAGAGACCGCTTTTTCCTCACACTATCTTTCTGCTTCCCTTTTTTAGCCTACATAAAGAGAAGGGCTAACTGTTATGGGTACATTCACAATTGTATTAAAAATAAGTACATTTTCATTAAATTGGTGTTTGTAAATCTCACCCATTAAATAAGCCACAACATTGGTCACAGGCTTATTTACCACAGGAATTGCATTACAATCCAGAAACACTTATGTACTGTTCTACAATGTTATTATTGGTTAGACTTACTCTGAAACCTTGGTCCTTGACATGAACATTTTGAGGGTAACTTAGAGCATATGCAGGTAGGTACATTTTAATGTTGCTCACATTCATGGCTGAATTTTATATTTAATTTTTAATGTATGAACTATCACTATGATATATTCTCAAAAATAAAATTGTTCACTTAAAGAAAACTACAAAACAGTTTGGTTATGACCAAATATAATTGAGAATTTATATGCAACATATCAACCAAAAAAGCATCAGTTGTCCATTTCACAGCACCTTGCGGAGCAAATGCAAATTAGTTATTCCAAAAACAGGTCTAAGGATGCAGCCTAAGGAAGTCCCTTCATGCAAATGATGCAGGTTGGTGGTCTGCAGGAATCTGAGAGCCATGGCATGCCAGGGGAGAGCAGATGTTTAGGACAATATGGTCCTTCAGGAAACTTGTATAATTTCAGCCAGAAATCCTCGCATTTTAATATTAAATTATTATTTTCAGCTTCTGTTCCACATGTGGGAAGTCCATTAGTGTATGGAGTGTGCACATCCGTACATTAATGGACCAGTAGCAACATATACAAGTGATCTTTGTGGTCTTTAAAGCCTACATCTATGTATCCATCCCACGTTGATTTGGACCTTCAGATCGAAAGGAAACTCTCAGCTTTCATCTTTTCTCTACAAAGTATGTTTCTAGGCTTCTTCCTTGTGAAGCTAGCCTTGAAATTGTAACTCTATATAAACTGGTTACTAGAATTGGAAGCTTGTCACTGACTTGTCCTAAAGATCACATTCATAGCCCAACTGTAGCTGCCCAGCACTGACTTCTAGGTTCTATGACAACCATGGCCAAGAATCTCTGAATTTCTGTGAAGACCCCAAATTCGTTTGTAGTTGCAAGAAGCAATGCCTCCAAGGTTGATGGTTCAAAGGCTGCTGCAAGTTTCCTCCCAGCCAACCTGCAGCTGAGCAAGCTACTATGATCCGTGATCCCCGTCAGTGGCAGCTCAGTAAAATGAGAAGCAACACAGGCTAACGGATGAAGCAATATACTCCTGTCTTCTATCCACAACTTTAACATTGACTCTCACTTGTGGCTTTAGGTAGGTTACTTAACTTCTCTGTGTCTTCATTTCTCCAATTGTAAAACTGAGGAAATAATTACCTGGCCCACATGAGGTTGTGGTGGTTAAGCAGCTGATCTATGTAAAACAGAATATAAGTGCTAAAATTCACCAGAATCCACACAAAACGTCTAGGGGCTAGGTTCTAAAGGTACAGGCCTTCAATTTATTTAGACAACTGACCCTTGAAATACAATTTTAAAAGTTGACAACTATGTAGAGACCCAACCGTAAGCTACTGAACTCCACTTTTGCAGAACAAATGGGGAAGAAGCTTAATATTCTTTTATACAAAATAAAGTCATTTTAAATTTGGGGTATAATCCTTTCATGTGTTTCTGTGGAAACTGACATGGACTCATTTGTAAAGTACTTTGAGAAGTGTAAACAGAAAACACTGTAAAAGTGCAAAACACTTGCACTATCCAATTCATAAGGATAAAATGGATTTTAACATTATTAAGGCTTTATGGGTTTTTTTCTGATTCTTTAGTTACTAATGAACAGACTACTTACAAACTCTAGAGAGAAACAAAATGTTAAATATAAAAATGGATGAAGAAATATTCTAGATAGTCAACAGCAGTGACTACAGAAATGGTTCTGTACTGTGATCCAAAACATATGGTTTTGTTGGTGCCTAAAACACCAGATTATTTGGGGACTATCGCAGCTGAATTATCTGAGATGGTATCAGAGAAGTTGCTGGAGTCCTCAAACTGTGCTATAGTGGTTCAAATTATACCTAAAATACAGCAGTCCACCAATATTGACAATTGTATGTCAACACAGAGGGATTTGAAATGCAGCATTCCTTAATGTGCCATTCTATCTCCTTTATTGTACATGAGTCTTCTTAGTGTAAACATGGATGGAATATTATCAGTATGCCGATACACAAGTATATTTTCCCCATAAGCCCTGCTAATGCAGTCTCTCCCTACATGGGTGTATGGATGATATTACCATCTGGATGCATAAGAACTGCTGCCCTCTCCTTTATATATTGTCAGTAAAGATTAACATTAACAGTTATTTATTAAATAACTTTGCAAGAATTTACTCAAAAGGCCAAAACTTAATTATCTTAGAACTCTTGGATTTGAATATACACAACTCTTAAAATAGAATTATAAAAAAATATTTCTTTTGGAGAAGTTTAATAAGTGAACTTTATATTTCTACAAATGAAATTGTTCTTTATTATTACCTGTTCAATCATCATAATTGCTTGATCCTCTAGGCGCTCAGGTGACTTGTACAACATAGTGCATAAATGAAGACGATGAAAAGCCATTTTCAGATGTTCCTGGTATTGCCCATTGTTATCTAGATATATAGCCTTCTGAAAATGTTCCATGGCAGCCTCTATTCTATCTTCATCTTCTTCAATATGAGCAATTTCCATATGAACTTGGCAACGGAGCAAAATTAACAAGCTAGGAAATTGGACAATTTTATAGGTAAACTCTTAAAACAGTAAGAGACAAAGCTGTCTAGAATTAAAATTATAAAAAATGTGGCTGAAAAATGAATAATGTATGTAAAAAGACCCCTTCACTCAACTTATCGGTTCCTTGCATGTTTTCTGTGTCACATCATCATACTGAAATAACTAACATAACCATTTACTACATTTTGCTTTCCTTAGCCCTGAGGAGCCAACACCAAGAAAGAACGGTATAATCTTGCAGTTGAGTTGCTTCTTCTGTATCACTGCTAGAGTTGTTCAAAAAGAGCCAGATTTTCAGTAGTTCCTATTTATGCACCTAAATGACATGGCCATATTTTCAAAAGTGCCATGTAAACATACTCTATGTGACTACACAGTTACTTAAAGTTAAGCATGTCATTAAGCACCTTCCTGAATCAGGGATGGGACAAGAAACCTCTAAGGACAATGTCACAACTACTACAAAAAACGGTGCTGGCAATACAATACATGGCACCCCTCCTTTTAACTAATGAATCAATGCCCCAGTGTGATGTTAGAGGACACTAGGCTGCAGGAAGTGCTGTCTTTTGTCTGAGATGTAATAGTCAAGCTCTGACCTCTTGGAAGAAACAGTTACTAACCTTTATATAACTGTTGTTCAAGATGTGTTGCATATGTCCATTTCACTATAGGTGTGCGTGAGCCCAGCACACAGTTGTCAAAGACTTTCTTCCTTCAGCAATACTTGTTGGGATACAATGAGCACTTTGCTACCTCATGCTACTCTGCTTAGGTATAAAGAGCAGAGTGACCCCCCCCCCCCCCGATGCTCCTCAGTTCCTTCTTACCAGATAGACTTTGATAAAGTGGGGAAAGATGGTGTCATGGAATATACGGTGGCTCGCACACATACAGCACATTTCAGAGAACAACTTACAAGAAGGTTTAACTGTTTTTATTCAAGTGATTACACATGTCCATTCTATTGCAGATGAATCACAAGCAGTCAAACAGGGGTTGAGCTTGGTGTCTACTAGAACAAAGATTGGAGAACCACACAACTAAATCTGGCATCGTCCTTGGTTTGCTGAGAGATGGCACAGTGAGAGGCAAACGTATGGCCTGATGACCAAGTTGCCGCCTTGCAGATGTCCAAGATGGGCACATGAGCGAGAAAGGCTGCAGAAGCTGCATGAGATCTGGTTGCATGGGGTAATATTCTACTTGGGGGAGTCACATTAGCCAGTTGGTAGTATAAACAAGTTGGAGCAAGCAGAAATCCAAGACGAGTTTCTTTGGGAGGATACAGGACTGCCCTTTGTCCTGACTGCAACTCAATAAAAACAGCTGCAAGGTTGAGCTAAATTACTTAGCTTGATCAACATAAAATGCCAGAGCTCTTCTAACGTCTGAAGTGTAGAGCTTTTCCTCATCTTTATGGTTATGAGGCTTTGGAAAGAAATTAGGTAAGAAAATTGCTTGAGAAATATGAATATTGGAAACCACCTTAGAAAAGAACTTCAGGTAAGGGTGAAAGTAAACTTTGTCTTTATAGACAACAGTGGAAGGAAGTTCAGATATCAGAGCCAATAACTTCCCAACTCTCTTTGCTGAAGTAATGGCTATCAAAAAGGCCACTTTCATTGACAACAGCAATCAGGATGCCAGCAGCTCAAAAGGGATCAGTTTTGCTAGTATAGGTATAAGTCCCACAGGGGCATAAGGTCCTCTACCTGTGAGCAAAACCTGTTGAGACTCTTTAAACACCTGCAGACATTGGGCTGGAAAAAATAGAGAGGTTACCCATAGAAGGACAGACAGCCAAGATAGCCACTAGATGACACATGATGGAACTAAAAGCCAACACTTGTTTCAGGAACAAAAAATAGTCCAAGACATAATGGATGGGAGCACTCACCTCTTGGCACAATCGAGTGGACCAACTTCCTCCTGGGCTGTTTACATAAAACATGGCTGCCATATTGTCTATTAGTACCAGCAGATTCCTTCCTTCGATGTGCGGAAGGAAGGCCAAACAAGCTAGATGGATAGCCCTCAATTCCCTGATATTTATAAGCATTTTCAAGTCTTGTGCCAATCAAAGACCTTATGTTTGTGGGAATCCAATATGAGCTACTCAATCCAGAACTGAAGTGTCTGTAACTAAAGTGGAGTGGAGCAAAGGGGAATCTCACACAAACTTGTAAGGAATCCAGGTAGTATAAAATGTGTACTGGTATATGAGCCACCATGTTTAAATTATGACAAACCAGTGAATAAACTGACACTAGCCACCCCTTACGTTTTCTGAGATGTTAGCCTGGCGTGCTGTACTACATAAGAGCACACTACCATGTGCCATAGGAGGTTGAGGCAGTTTCACACTCTGCCTTTAGGTCTAGAGCAGTAACCTAGAATCTTAAATGCGGAAGGAAGGTGTTGGCTTTCGTTGAGTCCAGGACTGCTCTAATGAATTCTATATTCTGTACAGTATTCAGAATCAATTTGTAGAAGTTGACTAGCAGCCCCAGTGCATTGAAGTTGGTCTGGATAATGGATACACTGAATGGTACCTGAGACTTGGACCAGTCTCTCACCAGCCAGTCATCCAGGTAATGGAACACATGGACTCCTGACTTTTATAGGAACCTTCCTAGTGCCATGCATTTCATGAAAACGCGGAGCTGCTGACAGGCCAAAGAGTAGCACTATGAATTGGTAGTGAGATCTGCTCACTACAAACCTGAGGAACCTCGAATGGCTCTGATGGGCCGCCATGTGGAAGTGTGTGTCTTTTAAACCAAGGGTAGCATACCAATCCCGGGGTAAAGGGAAGGAATAATTGAAGCCAGAATGACCATCCAGAATTGTATTTTCTTCAGGAATTTGTTTAGCTCTCTTAGATCTAATTAGGGTCTAAGCCCCCCTTTTGGTTTCAGAATAAGGATGGAATGGGAACTAAACCACTTCCACTGAGCAATGTGGGAACTTCCTCAATGGCTCCTACATGATGGAGAGATTGCACCCCCTGCAGTAGAAGAAGTTGTGAGAGTGGTTCCTGAAGAGGGACGGGGAAGAGAAGTGGAAACAAGGGAAACAAACTAAAGAGCGTATCACACTTCCACCGTGCTTACGACGCACTGATCTATGTTAACGTGGGCCCAATCGCTTAAGAGGTTGGCAAATAGAGAGAAGGGAGAGGGACTAGGAGGCTGTCCTCGACTAACATGCTTGTTGACTTGTTTAGAAGAGCCAGTTCGTCTAGATGAACTGACCGCTGCAGAAGAGGAGGGAAGTGGTGGATTCCTCTTGTGATTTCTGCCCCTCTTTCTGGACAGGTCTTGGATACAAGACATAAAAGACAGATATTGGTGGAGCTGCTGTGGGCAAAATTGATTTCTTTTTGTCACTGGTGTGTAGATACCGAGAGACTTAAGCATCACTCTTGAATCCTTGAAGCTATGGACCTACAGTCCATTTTCTCTGAAAAGAGTGAAGGACTCTCAAATGGGAAGTCTTGAATAGTTTTCTGCACCTTGGAGGGAGACCGGACACCTGCAGTCATGAACACTGCAGCACAGTGATGGCAGAAGTCATGGCCTATGCTGCAGACTCAGCTGCATCTAGACAGGGCTATAGAACCTTTCTGGCAACTAATTCACCCTCATCCACTATCACAGGGAATTCTTGTTTCATTTTGTCAGGCAGCCTGTCTAAACTTTAAAATATTACCCCACAGACTAAAATCGTAACAACACAGCAGAGCCTGCTGGTTCGCAAATCTAAGCTGTAAACCTCCTGTGGAATAAAGCTTCCTTCGAAATAGGTCCAATGTGTTTGCCTCTTTCCCTTTTGGAATTGATACCTGGTGCCTGTCTCTCTTTCTCATTAGCAGCCATGACAACCAGGATGCCCGGAGGGGGGTGGTTATACACATGATCAAACCCACATGAGGGCATACAGTATCTCCTCTCCACCATTTTAGCTGTAGCGAGAAGGGAAGATGGGGTCTGTCAAAGCTCCCTATTGGGTTCAAGAAAAATCTCATTAATAGGGAGAGCTACTGTAGAGGGACCCTCCAAGGTCAAAATGTCCACAAGCGTGTGTGACTTTTCCTGGACCTCCTCCAGCTGGATATCAAGATCCGCAGCCATCCTCTTCAACAACTCCTGATAAGCTCTGTAGTCATCAGATGGGAGAAAAACAGACTCTGCTACTACCGCCTCATCTGGCGAGGAAGCGAAGGCAAAGGCTGTTGAGGTATAGCCTCCTCTGACTCCTCTGAGGGAAGATCCTGAGAAGGAATTTCCTTGTGTACAGTACTGGGTCCAATACCAGAGGTACACAGATGGTGTCCCTGGTGCAGATGCTCCTGATGCCTAGTCTAAGATGCAGAGTGTGAAGGATGCAGGGATGACCTTGATTGCAGAGGAAAACCCCAAGGGTTCCAGAAAAGCCACTGATATGACATTGGGACCCAATTATGCTCAAGTCATTCATGCTTGTGTGGTGGACAATATTGATGCTCTGGGTGGAACCAGGATGGGTAGGCATTCACTGGGGACTGCTGTACATACCTGGGTTGTGACATGTAAGAGCCAAACTCAGAATCAGATGAAGAGTCTGCTTCCTCTTACCAAGAAGGGGCAAATCCTGTCAAGGAGCTACAGCCAGAGCCTGGAGATGGAACTGCCAGTGAAATCATAATCGGTTTCCCTCTAGTTGGTACCAATCTGAAAGGCACGTTAACCGAAGACTCTGATGGTACTACATGGCGAGCCAGAGCTGGAATAGGAGCAGTAGACTTCGGTATTTTAGAAACCAGTACCAGGTGGGAGTCTGGAGCAGCCAGGGAAACCGGTACTCACAAGTCTATCAACTTCCCACCTGCAGCATATGCCTCAGGAGTAGATGGCACCAGGAAAGACTCGTGTTCCTGTAGTACCAAAAGTTGGGCTGACAATGATGAGGCAAACACTTCAGGTGTCAGTCTTGATAGCCCGTCCTAGGCTCTCAGGATAACAACATGCCTGGACTCCAGGACTGTCCCGAGGAGCGCCTCTTGTTTGAGTGCAGCTCCATGCCTTTGCCTGCATCCAACATCTGTGGTTAGGATCTTGAACTCTCTGGTACCAAATCCTTAGTAGTCTTACAGCATTTCTTCTTTGGTACTGGTGATGAAGGACTTGTTTCTTGACTCAGACAAACCAGGAGAGTATGCCTAATAGATGCAGGAAGGCTCCAATGGTGGTCAGCACACTGACTCCATTAAGTGAAACTTGAGTCTGGCAGCCCTGTCTTTCTTGGAACAGGGCTTAAAACTCTGAAAAATATCCCCCAGGCACTTCAGACAGTTGGCATGAGGTCACTCACAAGCACTGATTTGCTGCAAGAGCAACAAGACTTGCAATCTGGAGACTAAGGCATGACCCTGGTACCAGTCTGTAGTGGGGTGGTCACCCGCTCCTGCCTTAAAAGGCTTAAAGCAGCCCAGGGTAAGTGCTGTGGCAGGGAAGGAAAAGCGGGGCTGATTGGGGAAAGCAGCCTCAGCTGGGGGCCATGCCCCAATCAGGCCCTATAAGAGGGCTGAGGGCCAGAGGCTGAGAGACAGTCTCTCTCTGCCTGTAGAGAGGGACGGGCCTGGCTGCTGGGGAGCTAGAGAAAATACCTAGAGTGGAGCAGGTCTGGGGGAAGGCCAAGGGAGCTGGGGAGCAAACAGCCTGGAAACCCTCAGGCTGCGGCCTAGTATAAGGCCAAACACTGGTTACTGGGGTTACAGGGGACAGCCCAAGGCTAGGCAGAGGCAGCAGGTCCAAACCCCTCCTTGGCTGTGATGAGTGGCAATTAGACTGCAGTCCGCCCCAGTGAGCGGGGGCTAGATGGGGGCTGGCAGTAGCCATATATTGAAGCGAGGTGGGGATAGTGGGTGGGGGTTCCCCTGGGTGGGGAGACCCTGAGAGTAGGTGTACTGCCTTGGGACACCAGGTACGGGAGGGACATGGGGCCCAGAAGCAGCGAGTGGCGAGACTTCGACCTGCAGAGGGCGCTCCGGGGCTGGCAAGCTAATTTCCAGAAGGTACCAGCAGGAGGCGCCGCAGGGGTAAGTCGCGCTTCGCAACACAGTCCCAATATCCAGGCAGGAACCACAGAATCCAAACTATCAAAAACTAAAAATTAACTCTAAATCTAACTTTAAAACTATGAAAAATCTTCAGACTCTGGTTTGAATTCTACTCTAGAATTATAATACACAGATACTATGTACAAGAAAGAGGGAAGGACTTGCAAAGGCGAAGAACCTCTAACAACCGCCATGAGTGGTAAGAAGGAATTGATGGGTGGGTTCAGGGCCACTCCACCTGTTCTACCCATGCATAGTAGCACAAGGCAGCAATGTGTGCTTACTCCACCCTGACAGGTGCCACAGAGGGAAGAAAGTCTTCAACAATAGTGAGCTGGGTGCACAAACCCCTATGGTGGAATGGACATGTGCAATCAAACAAAGACTTACTATATATTGTGCAGTATTTTTCCCAAATGCAGGGATGTTCATGTCAGAATCCAGGCCATATTCCAACATATTTCATCACATTATGATGACACAATATAATTTCGATTGGATACATTATTTCTCACTTCCTGTCCTACACTGTAGTGTTTCTGTATGCCATTAATCATTTGTGATATTTCATTCGAGAGAAGGCTGCATTTTAGTGGTAGATAGGGTGAGATACAGATTATCCAGATAGTTTCCTTTATTATAATCTGTTGGGAAAGTTTTCAAAGATGTTTGACATCTAAATAAGGGAAGGCTACCCTAGGAATGCAATATTATTTAGGTGTCCTGTTTAAATATTATTTTTAACCATCTTTTACTGATGCCTATAATTACCTTTTGGTCTTTACATTTGCTTTCAAATTAACACTATTTTTGAAAGTAACAAATAACAACATACATATCATAGTAACTTACCTGTCAATCTTTTCTAAGATATCAGCAACAGATATTAATGGTTTTCGTACATGTTGATGTAAATTGTGTTGTAGCAGTGGCAGGCAAAGATTCCACTGTGTAGCACAAACCACCTGAATAACATTGGGGTCTCCCAGTCGAACTGCATGTTGCAAAGCTTGTTCAAGTCTTCTTATCACTTTCAGCTGAGTCTGTAAATAAAAATTTACTTCAGATTGATTATATATACATATAATACAAATGATTTGCTAAATATTACTGTAAAACTGCAATTTTAGGTTCTTTCCAACAGAAAACAGCCTCTGTAGTTTCTGATTTATGAAACTTTCACGGACCTCAAGTGTACCCCGTATTTCATGCACAGTACATGAATTCTTTTTTTTTTAAGTCTCATTTTGACTGCTAAAGAATGTCATTTTAGGTACTCTATAATGCTACAGCTACTGCCACACCCAGCCAGGCGCCTGTCTGTCTATCCCTATTGCCTATGATAACAGAAATCCACGATTGTGGATTATTTGTGAATTCTGAGGATTTAGTAGATTCATCAGCTGCTGAGGTGCTAATATGGGGTAGAAGGAAGAGAAGAAACATTATAAGTGGGATTTTCCAAAGGAATCAGTGTTGGCTTAACTCCGTTCCATTCGAATCAATGGTAAAACTCCCATTGACTTCAATGGGAAGCCAACACAGAGCTCTTTGAAAATCCCAGCCTACATAAATAGGGCTCTGCCGCAGAAATTCACAAGTTCTTAGCTTTCAGTTCAGTTTTAACACAGTAAAAACTAAAAAGAAATTTAGTTGTTTTGTGGATACTTCTTAAATATATCTAAATTTCTATTGTATTTATTCAAACGATAATAGCACTGATATGTCTTTTCTAATTATTCAATAATTGAAATAAGTGACTGATATTTTAGGTTCCAAACTTCTGAACATTTCTATTCAGAAGCAACTTTACTCACGTGTATAGTCTCATTGAACTCAAAGTGATTACCTATGGGAATAAAGTTACTCCTTCATGCATGTATTTGCAAAATCTGACTCTTAATGTGTGTGACTTGCACTCCATGTGCTTATGGAAATATGCTTATGAGTGTGAATATAATGTAACTGGAATATGGTTTATGCAAAAGGTCTCTTGTAAGGTATCATTACAAAGCTTATGATCTACTGAGTGTGTTCATCCTATTTGTATAAATGTAACATTCTTGTATCTAAAACTAGAAATATGAAGTATTACTCTGAGGTCCTATTGTAACTATGCAAAGTATGGGCCATTAATGGTGCCTTAGGATCTTGATGGCTCCCATTAACTAGAACAATTGGTTGTAAATGGCTCTGTTTACTTATAAGTCTTCCTGTATTCCTGTGAGTCAGGCCGGAAAAAATGGAGGCTTGGGGGTCTTACAGTGACATGTGATCATGTCACCTGAACTGGAATCCATCTTAAACCTGGTGCTTTTCCATTTAGAAGGAGGGGTGGGGATCCAGAGAGACAAAAGATTCCCGCCTTGTGCCAAAGCTATAAAAGGGGGTGGAACAGAACAAAGGGGGCTGCAGTCATGAGAAAACTCCTAGTTACCATCTGAGCTGGAACTAACAAGAACTGTACCGGGGAAAGGATTGGACCCAGATTAACAAGGAGTCTAGTCTGTGAAAGAAGTTTATTGGAACATCTCTGAGGGTGAGATTTACTTGTATTCAGTTTCTTAAATGTATTAGGCTTAGACTTGCATGTTTTGTTTTATTTTGCTTAGTAACTTACTTTGTTCTGTCTGTTATTACTTGAAACCACTTAAATCCTACTTTTTATACTTAATAAAATCACTTTTGTTTATTAATTAACCCAGAGTAAGTGATTAATACCTGGGGGGAGCAAACAGCTGTGCATATCTCTCTATCAGTGTTATAGAGGGCGGACAATTTATGAGTTTACCCTGTATAAGCTTTATACAGAGTAAAACTGGTTTATTTGGGGTTTGGATCCCATTGGGAAGTGGATGTCTGGGTGCTGGAGATAGGTGACTTGCTGATCAGTTTTTGATTAAAGTCTGCAGCTTTGGGGGCGTGGACCAGACCTGGGTCTGTGTGGCAGCAGACTAGTGTGTCTGGCTCAAAAAGGCAGGGTTCTGGAGTCCCGAGCTGACAGGGAAAATGGGCTAAGAGGTAATTCCAGCACGTCAGGCCACAGTCCCAAGGGGGTCTCTGTGACCAAACCCATCACAATGTGTATGCAAATAGTTTCCCTAGATATGATGAAAAATATGAGTATGACACAGCATTCCTTTGTCCCCTTTTTGCCAGTGACTGCATGCCTTTAAGCAGGGGAGAATTTGGCTGGCTGGCCAAATGAAGGGAACAGTGCTTTAAGGGAGGCGAGGGAGAGGTCAAACTGCTGCAGAAGGGGACAAGGGGCCAGTATGGTGACACTAACTCATCTCCTGGGAACCAGATGGACATAAGGGCTTAAAAGGCACAGCCTGTGTGGTGAAGCCCCCTTTTACATGGAGCAAATGGAGGCAGCACCCACCCTTCTTCCCCTTTAGGTGGTGAAGTACCAGGTTTGGTCTAGACTTGTTATAGGCACTGCGCTAGCAGACCCTTTTTAGGGGGTCTGGGAAGGAATTTTTTTCTTATTACCAAATTGGCCTAGGTGAAGTTGGGGTTTTCTTGCCTTCCCCACAGTGGCTTCGGGGAGAGCTTTGTTGACGTGTGGCATGAAGGGAGTTAGGCTATATGTCACAACTCATTATGTAAGTGTGGGGCAGATGTCCAGTGCAGGTATTCCTTAGGGAAGGTGTACGGTGACCAGATAAATGGTTTGGTAAAAGACTTTAAAAGGAGATGTTGGTCAAATGAATGGAATGGGAATGGAGAGGAGTTGGAGTTCTGATGAATGGTACAGCAGGGAGCCAAACCCCCTTTCTTATAGCCCACCTTAACCCTCCTACAAGGGGGGGTGGATGGTAAGGTGCCAGCAATGGGTTGGCTAGGGGACCTGGATGGAAAAAGAGAGGGTGGTTGGTGGAAGCCCCCTGGGAAGTTATTCTATAAACATGGGGTTACCTCCACTGTACACTTTTATCTGCCAGGTAGTCCAAGACATCTAATAGAGCTGCAGCATGATTAAAACCATATCAAATGTCTCCTATCGTTCTTTTGGTATAACCAGACAATTTGGTTCGTTCTTGTGGAACAATATGATATGGCCCTGTTATACCGAATTATAGATATCATGGCAGAACAGAGGATTCTATTTATTTCACCCAATGTTCTCTTTTTCAGGCCCATTAGAAAGATAATATATTAAAATTAATGGAAAAAACTGAAAATGATCTGGGTTTTTTTTTTTTTTTTTTTTTTTTTACAAAGTTGCCTGAGATTGAGACACAGTTAATGTGCAAGTTTTGGCAAATTTAACAGAAAGTTAATGTTCACCTTCATACAAATTAGTTCTAATTAAAGAACATACCTCAACAACACCTTTAGTATAGGTTGCAATTTTAGTGCCAAGTTTCTGGACTTCATATTCACATTCCAGGCATTCTATTTCAATCAGTTTCCCAGGCTCCTATAAAATATAAATATATAAAATATATTTGTAAAATTAATTACAAGTATAGTGATTTAGACCCCAATCTTGCAAACAGATGTGCTAGTGAAGTCCCATGCTGTCCCGCTGAAATGAAGGATTGGAGCCACTGGAGTAAACATTATCCCCGCCCCCTCTCCCCACACCCCCATTCATATAAATTGCAGACTTTGGGAGAAGCTGGCACAGGAGATGGACATGCTAGTATAGAGAGAATTCTCAAGTGGCCATCTCCAGTTATTTAAGGTTCACAAAGAGGATTTGGCAGCTAGGAGAATTCAACCCATTATGTTTGCTAAGTATAGTAGAAAGGGCAAACGGAAACACCAAAGATTTTGTGTTGATTGAAAAGGACAGGTACATTTAATTCTTTTTCCATTAGTTTACATCTTAGGAGTACTGGTATTTGGTTTTATTTTCCTAGCTTTGTGATTTTACTCTGACAGTTTAAATTAAACCTGTTAACTGATAACCCTGTTCTATTACGTCTAAAACATACAATTCTCAAGTGTAAGACAAAAGAGTCAAGAATGATGGTTGAATGCTTCTGAGCTGGTACTGGACAAAATTATCTGATTTTACATGCTGGATGGGCTCCAATGCTATTGTTGATATTTGATGCAGATGTTTGCTTCGGAAAGGTGCAAAATTAAAATCTATATGAAAAATTATTCCAATAGGTCTCTCAATAGTACAGCAGATCAGGAATTTTCTGACAAAACAGAATTTCAACAGAAAATACTGATTCATCAAAAATAAAATGCTTTGCAGAAATTTCTGATTCAACAAACTTTCGTCTGATCTCAGTTTTCCCCCGAGTGCCCACTAGCTCATTGCCCCCCTCCACCAAGCACACTTTACTCCCCAGCTCCCAGTCTCCTTGCACAACCAGGATCAGTCTTTATACACTAGGCTCCTGTTCCCAATATACTCCCCCAGTCCATCCCCACAATGCCCTAGGTCCGACACTTGGCCCCCACTGCATTTAAATCAGACGCTTTCTTCCACACTGCCTGAGTGACAGCAAGTGTCTCACCGAAAGCATAGATGATCAGGCTCTTTGCTCTCAGATCTAGTGCTCAGACCCATCCTGGCCCAGAGTAGCCAGTACAAGGAAAGTGCAGGTTTGCCCCATATCCCTGGGCTGCAGTATACTCAGTCGCTCTGTGTGGATGGTGCATGCTACAACCTGCTCACATGCTGGAGCTATGAAGGGCAGGAGCATGCTCAGTCACTCTGTAGGGGATGGTGCATGCACAGTTTAGTCAGCACTAGGAGCTGTGAGAAGCTCAAGCATGCTCAGTGAGGATGGAATCTTTGGCGATTTTGGATGAACCACGATTTTTCAAAGTCTTTGGGTGAATCATGATTTGGCCAAATTTTGGCAGATTTTCTTGGGGCAGTAAAAAGACACATCACTGACAGCACCCCCTGTTGCCAAATTTCAAGACGCTATTCCAAAGCATGGGGGAGGAGGGGTGCAAGAGCTTTGCAAACTTTATTTTTCCCTACCCTCATTCTTGGAAATGGCCAAACCATTTTGGTTGAAATTAAAAAACATCAAAAACAAAACAAAACACAACACCAAAAAACAATCAGCCTGAGGTAGACCACTAACATGGAAAATTTCAGCCTCAACGGTTAAAGTTTGGTAAAGTTACAAGCAACTGAAAACAGGGGTTTATAATGGCAATCACCAGGCAACCTTAATAATATTGGTTGTGACATGTGCCCCTATACACACACTTTGGGGAGAGGGACATAGTTTTTGAATCTGTAAATCCCCCCTCTTGCCCCACAGGAACAGCAGATCTTCTGCACTATAATGTCTGAGAACTTTAGGGCTCCCTATGTGCAGTGGTAGACAATAAAGGGACAGAAAGAATAAACACCAGAGGCCCCTTCAGCCAGTCTGGAGGTGAGTGTGGACAGGGACAAACACCCACCCAAGCCAACAGTTATAGTAACAGCATGCAGGACAGGCACACAATACTCACTATACTCCGCTCCAATCCCCTAGGTATACACTTCGTTTGCCACCATAATTTAATTACTACAGAATAATAATAATTAAAACAATAAAATGTCAGGAGAAGAGGCTTGGGGAAGGAGCAGGACTCAACCCCTCAAATTCAGCAATGGGAGGGGATAGCAAGAGCAGCTGGTTTCACAGCCTATACAGACTTGTGCGTTCATTGAAGGAATAACCCTATGACCTCCCAGTACCAAAAAGAGTGAATAACCTGAGGTATGTCTTTGGTAAGCCCCTCTTGAACTGCCCCATACCTTAACCCTAACCAACAGCCTAACCTTGGCACAGATGAATGCCCCACTTCCCTCTCAGCAGGGCTGGAATCCACCTGCTGTATACTGAGATTGATTACACAATATTTTATTCAAAAAGAGTGACGTGAATATTAAGTAAAATATCACTGCTTTTATAGCTTACATATAGATGGCTGACAGAATCTTCCAAAGGTGGACTGCTTAAATCTTTTCTAAAACTGCAGACATCATTCTGAGAGAGAGATATCTCCCATATGAGGAGTTTTGGAGGAGTTTCTCCCACAGGAGACAGTTTCAAAATATGGACAAGAATCTGTATTTAACATTTTATTTAACAAAACTATTCTTTTAACTATTGTGAGTTAAACTCTTTTTCTTCATCTTTTCTCTAATTTAGGGATAGAAAATTTATGCAAGTAACTCCTATTCATATTAATGAGGGCTAATTACATCAGTACCTCAATGTGAGAATAGGCCTCAATGCATACAGAATTGTTTTGAAGCATAGTTACAATAAAGTATTAGACTAGTGTAATCCTAACACTTACTTTAATCCCAGCTCTCTTCAAATCATGTATGCAATCAAATGCAAGTTGGATACAATTTAACTTCAAAGAAAGACGAGCCAATTCTAGAAGCAAAGGAATTCTGCAAAAATTAAAATCATTAAAAGATCATTTGTCTCATACAATTATCTTGATATAATTCCTTGATTAAGGTGATAAATCTCACTTGGATTTCTCTAAGGTATCTGAATTAATACTGCAAGTCATTGAGATTTAATACTAGCACTATACATAAGCAAACAGTAAATTAATTCAAAGCAAGCTAACTGATCAATACTAAAATGAAACTGTCTATGGGAAATTATCAACCAGTGAGGGTGTTTTAATGGGATCCTGCAGAGACTGGTTCTTAGCCCAACACTATTCCTTATCATCATCTTCACTGATCTGGAAGAAAATATAAAATAATTGCTGATAAAGCTTGCAGATAACACAAAGACAGGCAAGGTGGCAAATAATGAGGTCAAATCATTGATACTGAGCGATCCAGGTCAGTTGGCAAACATGGTGCAATCAAATGTCATGCATTTTACTACAGCCAAACGTAAGGTCATATATCTTGGAACAAAAAATGTAGGTTATGCTTACAGGAAGGGGACTGCAGCATTCTAGAAAGCTGTGACCCTAAGGAGGACTGAAAGATAATTGAATGAACATGAAATTCCAGTGCAAATTATGGCTAACGTAGCTAAGATAGTACTTGGATGGATTAATAGGAGAATATCAAGCACGAAGAGTAAAAAGAAGATATTACCTTTGTATACAACATTGGTGAGACCACTGCTGGAATACTGGGTCCAGTGTGGTGTCTGCACTTCAGAAAGCATGTTGGAAAAATTAGGGAGGGTTCAGAAAAGAGCTGGAATGGTTTAGGTCTGGAAAATTGTATTAAATTGAGAGACTAAATAGCTCAATCTATTCAGTTTATCAAACACAAGGTTAAAAGGAGATTTAATCATGGTCTATAAGTACCTACACAGGGAAAAGATATTTGATACTACAGGGCTGTTTAATCTAGCAAAATTGGACCTTGATCCCTCATTTGAACATCTAGGTGCTATTGCAAACAATGATTAAGAATAACTGCTTTCACAAAGATCAATAGAAATTCTGCTATGGACTTCAATGGGAGCAGAATCAGGCTCATCGTGAGCTTTCAGAGGACTATGACCAATAAAACTTACTTTTCATCAAGAACTGAAATTGAAGAATCCTCGTCATACTGTTTCAAAAGTTCAAACACAGTATTCAGACTTGTGGCGGCTTCTCCTGGAAACTCATTTGTATCCAATTGTCTGCCAATTATATTAAATACTAATGATTATTTAATCAGAAAAATAAATATTTCAAATATTCTTCTATAACACTCTGGGTACACTTACACTGCAAAAAAACTCCCGAGGCAGCGAGTCAGAGTAACTCGGGCTTGTGTGGCTCACAGTATGAGGCTAAAAATATCAGTGTAGACTTTCAGGCTCTGGGGCTTTGGCCTTGGCTCTGAGACCTTCCCTCCTCACTTGGTCTCAGAGTCCAAGCTTTAGCTCAAGCCTGAATGTCTACACTGATAAATTTAGTCCGACAGTGCAAGCCTTGTGGGCTCAAGTCAGTTGACCCAGGCTCTGAGGCTCACTTCTGTGGGTTTTGGTTTTTGGTTGTTGTTTTTTTTTTTTTGCTCTGTAGATGTATTGTATGAACCCTAATCACAGTAATGTTTCTACCTCATCATTTAAGTGGAATGTACTGCTGCTTATTGTAACAGAATTATTCAAAATGAAAGTAAACGTAGCAACGTGGCAAGAAATAGCTAAGGATTCCCAAGAAACAAGACTCCATATAAGAAAATATCCACATGAACAGCATACGCTTGGATATCTTGAATAATCTGGATTTAAATGGAATCTGAAAAATGTTTTGAATCCCAAACAAAAAGAAAACTTCAGAGTGAGAGAAATGTTAGAGATGGAGGATGAAACTGAACATATGGGCAATGAAAAGGGGCTCAAAGAAAAGAGTGCTCAATTCTGCTCTTATTTACATGAGCAAAAGTTATTCCAGAATTACCTCTATCAACATAAGAAGAGAATTTGCCCTTAAATGAATGGCTCTTTGGTTGAGAAGTAGGGAAAATTATGTGGTTAACTTTTTGGGACCATGGGCTCAGTTGTGTTTGGCAGTTGCTAAGAGAAAGCAACGTCTAGATGCCTGTGTTTTGTTCTTTGTTTTAAAATTATTAAAATCTATAGGTGATGATTTCTCCCTTTATGACTTGCCCCCTATAGTTAAGATGTGACTTCCACAATTCTCTCTCTCTCCTCATTTAAGATTTATGTACAGTTATCTGTACTCAGCTACATTTATGCAATTATGACTTTAAGACATCTTTAAATTACCTCAGTTCTGGGGCCTCAGAATAATTTTCACACAATGGCACATTGTCCCAATGGACCATTTCACCTCTTTCCCTTGTGCTAGGTGCTGGGAGAGGGGTGGCATTGGATCCATCATGGCTTCTCCATGCCACCCAGATTTCTAGAATTCCTTTAGGTGAGAAGATTCCTCTAGTGATCAGCTAAGCTGGCTTTACAAGCTGCTTTGTGCCACCAGAGCAGGAGCTAGGATCTGGCTTTACATATTTACTGTCAGAAATCAAAATTCAAAAGGACAAATTGATTCCAATACTTACGATTTTATTGTTTGAATTTTATAAATGACTGACAAACTGATGGAGCTTTGTATGTCTTCCTCTATCTGGGAAGTGTTCATTAGTTTGTGACGCACCTACAAAAATTGTAACAAAATAATTCACCATTTTAATAAACCACAAAGGAACAGGTCCTCAGCTGGTGTAAATTAATGTAGGTTCATTGACTACATTTTTCCTTCCATAGATTTTAAGGCCAGAAGGGACCATTGTCAGGGCCGGTGCTACTATTAAGGCAAACTAGGCAGTTGCCTAGGGTGCCACGATTTGGGGGCGCCAAAAAGCGGTGCCCCCAATTTTTTTTTTTTT